>NC_090446.1:405426555-405689914 GCF_031143425.1 Pleurodeles waltl
AATGAGGTGTCTGGGTGGGGGAAGTGGGCTGTGGGTTCCCCAAGGCCAGGGCAAACGTGCCAGGGTAGGTCCTTTGTTAAGCAGGCTCTGTGGCATTCCATCCCCAAAGGTGGTAGTGGCAATCTACACCTAGTCAGGCTCCTGTGGGTTCCAGGTGTGCATCAAATGGGTCTAGGCACAGTCCCCATGGGCATGTGATTTTCTCCTGAGTGCATGGCCTAGTGCATAGGGCTCCTCCCTGTGTGTTGTGTCTGCCAATGGTGGTGTTGTTGCAGGCATTGACCATGTGTCTTTTCTGAATTTCCTCCCCTTTTTGTTTTGTCACCCTGTCCTTGTGTGCATTAGCATCATCTGGCGGAGAAGCATTGGCACCGGAGCAGGAGGGAGCTGCAACTCACTTGGCCCAGGAGGGTGAATTTACGGAGTCTGAAGGCACCAGTGAGACGGAGGGCGAGGGGAGCTCCACGGCGGGGACAGGAGGAGACACCAGCGACAACTCCTCTGATGGGAGCTCCCTTGCGGTGGCGGGCACCTCTGTGCCCACCGCATCAACAGGTACAGCCGCCACCCCCTACCAGCACCACCCTCCCAGCAGCCCCTCAGCATGTTTTCCGTGCCCGCTCACCCATGAGGGTGGGCATCTCCTTCGCCCCAGGCACCTCAGGCCCTGCCCCAGTCAGCCCTGCTGCCCTCAGTGAGGAGGCTATTGACCTCATGAGATCCCTCACTGTTGGGCAATCAACCATTTTGAATGCCATCCAGGGTGTCGAGAGGCATTTGCAGCAAAGAACTGCATACCTGGAGGGCATTTATTCTGACGTGGCAGCCCAACAGAGAGCATTTCAGGCTCTGGCCTCAGCACTGATGGCAGCCATTGTCCCTGTGTCCAGTCTCCCCCCTCCAACTTCCACTACCCAGACCCAATCCCCTCTACCTCAGCCTATCCAAAGCACACCATCAGACCAGCATGCACACTCATCAACACACAAGAGTGGACATGGCAAACATAAGCACCACACATCCCACAGGCATTCACACAAGCACCATATCCCATGCAGACACACCAACATCCACTGCCTCCACTGTGTCCCCCTCCTCGACGTCCTCCTCCTCCCTCCCAGTCTCATCTCCACACACACCTGCATGCACTACATCCTCAGCCACTACCTCCATCACCAGCACACCCATCACTACACACCGCTCATGTGCATTCACCACCCCCACTACCATTCACACTTCCCCTGTGTCCTCTCCCAGTGTGTCTGTGAGCCCTCCTTCCAAAGTACACAAACGCAAGCACACACCCACTCAGCCATCCACCTCACAATAGCCTCCAGCCCATGCACCCTCACCCAAACTCAGCAGACATACACCTCCTACATCCACTACCTCTTCCTCCACTCCCAACCCCCCTCCATCTTCCTGTCCTAGTGTGTCTAAAAAAACTTTTCCTGGCTAACATTGACCTCTTCCCTACACCTCCCCTCCCCCGTCCTTCCCCTAGGGCAAGGATGTCCAGATCCCAGCCCAGCACCTCAGCCACAAAATCATGGAGCACTGTGGTCCCTGCAAGTACAGTAAAATCGCAGGCGGCACCCATCAGGGCTGCCAGTGTGTCACCTAGTGACCCACATGCCGTAGGGAAAAGCCGCACCAACCACCCAGCAAGGCCTCCTCCAAGACAAAAGAGGACAGTGCCAAGGTCCCGGCAGTGACTTCCAAGGTGGGGAAGGGGCACAAGGCTAAAGGGAAGTCAGCTCAGGGCACGGAGCCTCCGGGTGAGGGACTGGTGTCACCCCTTCTTCAAGACAGAACAGCAACCTGTAGGGCGGTGGCCACCGCCGCAACCACCCCCACCTGCACCACCACCTGCACATCTGCTGTCTCTGCTACAGTCCCCAGCATAATCCCCAGTGGGCAGCCATCCGAGGCTGCAGGAGTCGCCCTGCTGTCTCCCTCCACAGGTGCTGACACATGCACCACCAGCAGCATCTCTGCCGCACCCACTGACACCTGCCCTGTGACGTGCTCAGACAGTGCCACCACAGCCGAGATCAACATCATCCCCAGTGTGCAGTCGTCCGAGGCTGCAGGAGACGTCCTGGACCCTGCACACACTACATGAGGCACCACAACCAGCACTGGCAGTACCAGCAGTTGGCAGGCAAAGTCGCCGCAGGTTGGAGTGTGTCTCTGCCCCCATGGAGTATCATGCTACCTGTTCCCAGAAAATCTCATGGGTCTGACACCCAGGTGAGGGAATGGGAACTGCCACACACCATGTGCAGCACTCTGGCCACCATGGCTCCTCCAGAACCAGTGGAGAAAAACATCCACTACCCCAGTCCTAGGCAGGATGAAGCAATCTGGGCACTAAGCCCCCTCCAGAACCAGTGGAGCGAAGCATCCACTACCCCAGTCCTTGGCAGAATGAAGCACTCTGGGCACTAAGCCCCCTCCAGAACCAGTGGAGAGAAGCATCCACTACCCCAGTCCTTGGCAGGATGAAGCACTGTGGGCACTAAGCCCCCTACAGAATCAGTGGAGAAAAACATCCACTACCCCAGTCCTTGGCAGGATGAAGCACTCTGGGCACTAAGAGCCCTCCAGAACCAGTGGAGAAAAACATCCACTACCCCAGAACTTGGCAGGATGAAGCACTCTGGGCACTAAGCCCACTCCAGCACCAGTGGAACATGTCACCCACTTGAGGGACTGTGGCCTTGCACTCCCCAGGACCAAGCAGTGGGCAAACCACTCCCTTGAGAGACTGTGGCTTTATACTCCCCAGGACCAAGAAGTGAGCAAACCACCCACTTGAGAGACTGTGGCATTGCACTCCCCAGGAGCAAGCAGTGGGCATGGAGCTCCCTCGTGGAGCAGTGGCGTCGTCCCATCATCCGGCTGAGGTGCCCCCCTCCCCTTATCCCTGAGGTGCCTGTTTTTTTTCGAACTGATGCCCCAGCAGTGTTCTCTCTGTTTTGAGGCAGGTGCCGTATGCGGGCTTCGCCCATGCATTTTGGGACCACTGGTCCACGGACATTGAATGGAACACTTTCCGGACTTATCTAGTTGCTGTACATATTTGTATATATTGATCTCTCACAGACATGTTGCCCTATCTGGATTTTCAATGATTACACTTGTTACAATCATTTCATTTGGTCCTTGCATTCTTCCAGAGGGTTACGGGGTGTATATGTAATGTTGTTGCATGTATTTGTGTGTATGGTGTTGTGGGTGGGGGTGGGGGTGGGGGTGTTGCGTGTGTGTGTCACTCTTTTTCCTCCACTCCTCCCCTGTGTGCTAGGTGCAGTACTCACCATGGTTGTCGCTGCCATCTTTGATGTTCCTGGTAGAAGAGGAGGTAAACCAACATTGGTAACACCTGAAGTTAGGGCTCCATGGTGTCCTGGTTCCTCGTTGGGTGTTGAGAGGTGAGTGGTTTCCGTTCCAAAGACTGTTTCCACCGTGCTTTTGATGGCGTTGGTACCAGCTGGCAGATTGGTGCCTTGTAATACAGTGGGCGGTACATTGTCTTCCGCCTGTTTGTTGGCGGTTACCGCTGCGGTGTTTGTTTCTACCACCGTGGCGGTCAGTGTGTTAAAGTGGCTGCCTGTGTTGGCGGTTTCCGCCATGGTCGCAATTCCAGTTTTTTTTCCGCCGGCCTGATGGCAGTATTACCGCCGCTTTAACACCGACCGCCAGGGTTGTAATGAGGGCCAAAGTCTCTTTATTTAGTCAACAAGACATAAAAACACACATGAACAATAAAAGCATAAATACAGAAAGACCTAAAACCAGTTTACAGCTTGATAAAATTAAATGATTTTTAGTTAAAATTCCTCATCAGTAAAATTCCCTCTACAACAAGGTAATATCCTCTGCAACAATTTTGGCTTCATCAATTAAACTTCAACAATTGGGTAAGACGGAAGGCAATTAGTCACATGAAGTAACAGCCTTTTAGAACCATTTCAAGACCATCAACTAATAGACAGAGCAAGATGGATTACAGTCACCTAAGAAGGAAATCTCCTTCATTACCAAGGTCCAACCCCATTGCAAGTACCGGGAGACACTGAACACAACCTTTTCACATGTCACTAGTTAAAATCCTAAGTGTCTTCTGGTGGTTCTGAGTGCCAAAAAGTTTGCACAAGGGAACAATCCACTCTTTCCGGGGCTTCAAATGTTTAGGACAAAAGAAAACAAAATGTGCCATGGTCTTGTTTTCCAGTGGGCAATGCCTGCAAATACTGCTCTCTCGACCATCATTTTCCCAATTAATAGTAACGGAATTCAATGGAAGAATGCCCAGCCTTAATTTTAAATACCAGTGTTTGGCCTGGGCTGGATGTATTCTGTCCAGATAGTGCTCATACTTGGGGGAGCACTTATAATTTAGAAATTGGTCCATTCTACTGCCCACTGTTTGGTCACACCAAATCTGGGAGAGTACAGCTTCCCAGTATAATTGCTTTATGTGTTGTAAAGCACCTTTGGTTATTTTCTGGGGGTGGTGGGGTGGGGGGGGAGTCCATACATCCTTCATTTGAATCCACCTGCACAGATTCTTAACATGCTTGAGCCAGGGGGTAGATGCGTCTTTGTCTATCATGAGCAACTCTGACAGAGCGTTCCAACCATAAGAGCTCAAATCCTCAGAGGTCCATAAGCGTACCCAATACAATAACGGCTTCAATGAGGTTACACAATGGATTTGTTTGAAAGTCAAATCAAATCTAAGGGGTATCAGCGGGGTGGTTATGGGTAAACTTATCAGTGATTAAATGAACTTATTTTCAGTCAGGGCTAGCCTCTGACAATTATAATACCCCCAGGGCTCAGCACCATATGTTGCCGCTGTCACTGCTGCAACCTTGTAAACCTTGAAAGTTGGTGAAAATGCCACCCCCCATGAAAGCCTTGTATTTGCCTAACCTCTTCAATGGATACTCCTCCTAAGGCCATTTTTCTCCTAAATGATTTGGGCAGATTTAGTACCATGAACTTTGATTTATCAATGTGTATTTTAAGACCCCTGCTCGCACAAAAAGCTGTGAATGTATCTAGTTCTGTTTGGAGGCCCATCAGGGTTCTTGAGATAAGAATGGTGTCATCAGCAAACATTAAAATAGGTATCAGTATTCTGTCTAACTTGAGAGCATCATGGTTACACTGAGCCAACAGGTCCACTGCACCATTAATGTAAAGGCTGAAGAGGGTGGGTGCCAAAACACACCCCTGTCTAACCCCTCTCACTATAGGAATTGATGTAGTGAGAGCACCCCCCTGAATTCCACCTCACCCTTGCATAGGTATCCTTGTGTAGGAATCTTACTATACCAAGTAGATCAAAGTCTAGCCCATATGATTCCAAGACCCTCCAAAGCTGCTTCCTCAGGACCAGGTTGAATGCTGCCCTCAGATCAATGAAAGCAACATAGAGATGGTCTTGTTTAAGGGTTATATATTTCCAACACAGTATTTTTTACCTAAATACTTGATCAACAGTGCTGACCACTTTGTTAAATCCAGCCTGACAATCTGTAAGAATCTGATGTCCAGCAATGCAAGAGTGCCACTTGGCCAGGACCTGTCTACAAAAGACCTTTTGCCTGATATAGATTAGGCTAATCGGTCTGTAATTTCCTGGCATGTCTTTTTATAAATCTGCACTATTATTGTTCCCCGCCAGGTAGGGAGGATACTGTCTCCCCTCACAATGGCATTGCTCAGGGCACTTAAATACGGTACCCAGACCTCGGGGTGAGACGGATACAAATCTCCAGGGATACTGTAGAGGACTGGTGCCTTTCCCTTTTGCAATGATTTTAGAGCCTGTGCAGTTTCCTCTAAGGTGAAACTGGCCATCCCAGTTCTATGAACCCCCCTCTTACTTGTCCAGAACGTGGAAAGTGTCACTTCTGCCCTTATATATTAGTGGCTGCACCATATCACAGGGTCACTCCATGTAAAGGTACTCAAAGGGCTTTACCCAGCTCTCGTGCTGGATTACTGAATTGAAGCAATTGTTGGTAGAGTGCTTTCCACCTGCCACTAGTTTCCAGAATAGATTAGTGTTCCTCGTTGCAGGGCATAGGTTAAACTTACCTATTGCGTGGCCTCCCAGTGCCTTTTGGCATATCTTATTGTTATTTTATAGGGGCCCCTAGTTGCTTTTATCTCGACCATATTCTCCTTTTTTAAAGCAAGTACCAGACTCTCTGTACCATACTACCGTAAAGAGAGGTCTCATTTGTTCCATCAGTTCACAATGAATCAGAGCAAAATTAGCTGTTGGAAGGTTCCCAGATGTCATCGAGCCAGACTCTCTATAACCATGTTATAGATTGAGGCTTGGACCTTTGTGTTATTTGCCACCGCTGCCTATTTTATGCTCCTCCTATTATTTGTTACCTCAATATTGATACCCTTCATTCATGGGGTCATATTGTTGCTTTTAAAAGGGGTAGCTGTGAAGACAGCACATAGTGCTTGATGGTCACTGTCAGTTCTTGGAACCACAGTCATATCTAAAAGAGAGGGCCAGAACATTTGGTCTACAAAAATACAATCAAGGTCACTCGTGATGAAGCCTCTCTTAAACATGGGTAAGGCTGGGGTATCTGACCTTGAATTCCCATTCACCAGCCTTAACCCCAAACTAGTGACACAGGGCCAGATGTAGGAAAAATAAAAATTGCGAGTCGCATTTTGCGAGTCAATGCGACTCGCAAAATGCGACTCGCAATTTGGTATGCCAGGAAATAAACCGGTCCGATTTAGCGACTCGCATCCGGACTCACAACGCTGTGTGCGAGTCCGCAGATTGCGAGGTCGCTGTTTGCGAGTGTGCAAAAAACGAACTCGCAATTAGCGAGTTGGTGTCGCAAATTGCGAGTTCCCTCAAAATTGCTTGCAGGTGCAGCAGAACACTCCAGAAAGCACACCAAAACACTCTGGAAACACTTCCTGGCACATGATGATGACATCACAGCCAGGAAGTTAACAAATACACCTGGGAGGAGGCTGTACCACACCCTTTTACAACTGCCAGTCTGCACACTGAGCTAGCTGCAGCAGCCATGGAGGGAACCCCCCGAAAAAGGAAAATTAAATTCTCTGAGAGGGAGCTTGAGGTGCTGACCGAAGAATGTTGTCAGCACCATGATGAGCTCTTTGGGAGAGCTGCCCTCACTGTTCCAGAGGCCACCAAAAAGAAAATCTGGCAGGAAATGCAAGAGAAAATCAATGCCCTGGGGGTGAGCCACAGGACAATTGAGGACATAAGGAAGAGGTGGTATGACCTCCGCTCCCGGACCAAGGAGAGGGTGGCAGAAAGGCTCCGGGAGATGAGAGGCACTGGAGGGGGACCATCATCTGTGCCACCACCCACACCCCTTGAAGACAGGATTGAGCAAACCTTTGAGCCGGAGGCAGTGTGTGGATTTGGGGACCTGGACACTTCAGAGCCCAGCACATCAACCGGTGAGTACCATGTGATAAGCCTGTACCCCTATCAATGTCATACCCCACCCACCATGTACACATGTGCATGCACAACCAAATTAGCTCCATTTCAGGGTAGAAAAAGCCAGAATGATGCATTATGGGAAATGTAGTCCAATAGGCAGTGCATAGGCAAATGTTTATTAGGAATTGTGCAAAAGATACTAGACACTGACAGTGTGTTCCCCATGTCCCACAGGTCTCCAGCAAGACACCCCCTACACCCCAAGCACCCAGGCCCAGGAGGACACCCCAGGACCCTCCAGCACCCCCACATGCACAGTCAGCAGCATTCCTGCAGTTGTAACGCCTGCTGCAACAGCAACGCCAGGAGCTGCCCCAGCAACAGTCAGGGAGGATACAGGTGCGAGGACAGGGCAGCCACCACTGCGCAGGCGTCGCAGGGCAAGAGCGTCTGATTTCCGGATTCATCCTCCAACCAGCAGTGAGGCACATCTGCTGCGGGGTCAGCGCCTGCAGAACACAACATTGGGCAGGATCAGTGGGGTGCTGCACCGCATTGAAAGACAAAACCATGCAAGCATGCGGCACCTCAACAGGCGGATGGACCTGATGTGCCAGAACACTGGGGACATTGCCTCTGCCATCAGGGAACTGGCGGCCGGACTGCTGGGTCAGGCAGAGGCTGGGCGGCGCAGGGATCGGCAGATTATGTTAAGACTGGACAGGATGGCCACATCAATCGGCAGGCTAGCCATCAACACAACAGGCCTGTCGAGGAGGACAGTTGGCCTGCAAATTGAGATGGGACATTTTGCTGGGGATGTTGCCAGGGGCCTGGGACGTCTCACACATATCATAGAACTAATGGAGACACGTGAGATGTCGAGGGCCACCGGGGAAACACCCCAAGATAGTGAAGAGGGCTCCACAGTGAGCAGTGTATCTGCCACTGACAGTAGGGTGCTAAGGAGTGGGAGGCAGAGCACCATAGATGCGGCTGGGACCAGCCAGGCTGGCAGGAGGGGCAGGAGAAGTTAGCCAACAGCCCGGACAAACAAATGTGGCACATGGCTTTAATGTGCCACATGAGTGGTTGGCATTTCCCTGCCCATGGACAATTTCATCTTGTATATAGTTCATGCTTTACATTATTAAAACAGTTATTTTTCTTCCACTTAACAAAAGGAGTGTTTGGTTAATGGGTGAGTATGGTGGGAGTTTACACGTACCGTCCAAAATATTGCGTTGCAATGTGTTCCCGTCTCAGTCTGCCTTGATTAGCTAGACTCCTATCCCCATGATGGCGGTGTGGTTGTTCTTGCTCTTCCTCATCAGGATCTGGGTCTGCAGGGGTGAGAGGTAGCCCACGTCTGGTGGCTATGTTGTGGAGGATGGCGCATGCGACCACAATTTTGAAGGCGGTAATGGGGGTGTATTGGAGGGCGCCTCCGCTGCGGTGGAGGCATCGGAATCTTGCCTTCAGGAGTCCGAAGGTGCGCTCTATGAGGTTCCTGGTCCTCTTATGCGCACTGTTGTATTGCCTCTCTGAATCATTGCTGGGTGTTAAAAATGGAGTCATGATCCATGGCCTTAGAGCAAATGCACTGTCACCTGTTGGGCACAAAAGTACACTGTTAGTAAGTCCAGATAGTCGTGCACAGTGACCTGTGTGTATGTCTGCAAGGTGTATGCAGCTCTACCTAGGAGGTATCCGTCTCCAAACTCCCCACGTTCCAGGCGTTGATGTATCCCACTATGTCTAAAAATGTATGAGTCATGGGTACTGCCTGGAAACTTAGCTACGATGTCCGTGATGACGTAATGGGCTTCACAAACGACCTGTATGTTGAGTGAGTGGGTACACTTTCTGTTGCGGAAAATATGTTCCAGATTAGCGGGGGGCATATTTGAATGTGTGTCCCATCTACACATCCAATGACATGGGGGAAGTGGGCAATGCGGTAAAAGTCCAGCTTCGTGCTGTTAATTTCTGCCTCATTCCTTGGTAAGTATATGAACTGAGACCTGTGCGCTACTAAGGCATCTAGGAATGCCCTGAGGAACCTTGACACTGCACTTTGGGATACCCCACCTGCCACGGCAATGACCCCCTGATAGCTCCCTGAGGCCAAGAGGTGCAGTGTGCATAGTACTTGCACATGCGTAGGGATGGCGCAGCCACGCAGAGTCTTGTGTTCTAGCTGTGGTTTTAGTAAATCTATTAATTCTAGAATGGCAGCGCTGCTAAGGCGGTATTTATCATAGATCTCCTCTTCAGTTTGCTGGAAAAGGATCTGCCTTGTTCTATATATCTTCTCCTGTCTGTGGCCCCTCCTCCTCCTCTGCTGGGCTGCGTAGACTCTCCTCCTCACTGCTATCAGGTATATGTCCGACATATTGAGTGACCCAGATGCCTTCTGGGTCTCCTTTTATACTTTGGTAATGGTTACCACCTGCTCTGAGTTAGTGGTAAATGCGACTTGCAAACTGGGTTTTTTGCGACTAGTCGCAATTTGCGAGTTACAATTGCATATGGGTTGCGACTCGCAAATTGCGACTCGCACATTGCGGGTCACAAAGGGGGTCGCAACGGGTGCGACTTGCAAACGGGGCACATCGCTTTTTGCGAGTCGGAAATGGGCTTTTTGCATCCCATTTCCGATTTTGCACTGTCGCAAATTGCGATTCGGCCCGTTTGCGAGTCGCAAACGTTTGCTACATCTGGCCCCAAGTGCTCTAACTGAGTTGCTACCCCTATGGACCTCCTCACTTCAGTGTGGACAGACCCTGATCTACCCAATGGTCCTTCTTGATGGCCTATCAGCGATAAGCATCCCATATCATGTCTGATGTGTATTTTGCAGTCCCCTGTCATAATTACCCAGGTACCCCATTGCAAGTGGGTCAGCGTATCCACTATGTGTTCCACTATCGCTAATTGTGCATGCATAGGGGTAGGTCTAATGTAGATGTTCACAATAGCTATGTACTTAGTCCCTGTTTGGCTGTCCATCTTAAGTTCAACAACCAATACATCCCTGGTCTTGCAGGGAGTTGCCTTGACAGCTGAAAAAAGGTCCTGCTTAAGCCAAGTTACTAGGAGAAGTATATATTATTGTAACCTTAAGTGGCTGGAGGATTATAGAAGGCTTTATCAGGATAAGCCTCCGAAATGTTGAGCTGTCTCATTGAAATGGGAATTTGAGTACCTTATGATGGCCATTTGCCATCAAAAGGGGGGACCGATATAGTCCAAGTTTCAGTGTTGTCCCTCATGTCAAAAAGGAATCAAAATGTGATAGTTTATGCCTTATGTTAATCAAAGCTTTAGTGATTTGAATGTAGGAACTGCACTGAGACGCAATTTAAATGAGCATTCTTTTTACATTACATATTTCGACTTAGGTGTTATTCGAATGAAATCACTTGTTAACAGAATTACATTGATAGTATAATGTATTTTAGACACTAGACTAACAGAAACGCTATTGAATTTCGATTGAATAATGAATTAAAAATGTGTGCAAAAAGGAAAGAAATGTACTTCTCTGTTATACTTAATGAAGTGCATTGATAAAGTTCTTTTTCATATTATATGAATGAAACATGTATATATTTGAAGCATTATCAATGATGAATTCATAAATATGCCTATTAAAAGTGTGATTATTAAAACATATTTATTAAATGTATTGATTTAATTCACTTGAGTTAGCTTAAGTGAGGCCTGTAGTTTTGTAATCTGTATTTATGCAGGAAATGCGGGTTCATTTTCATAACGTGAGCCTACTTTTAATCTACATTCTAATGAGAAGACTGCATTTTGACCTTGGGAGAAGAACATTGTCGAACATTGGCTGCCATTGAATACAATTGTTTCAAGCTTGTGTGGAGTCACAAGGATGGAAGTATTCCTGTGAAACAGATCTAGGAATGTAATTTGATTTTTCAATTTGGAGTCGTTTGATCAATTTCTATTGGATGATGCCCCTTCAGTGTAATATGGACTGCTTTTTGGAGCAAATCAGATTGATTCATGAACTTTGATTTATCCTTGGTTAGTTAGACTTGAACCACCACGTCTTCATATTTCCCTGATGCTTGTAGACCTCCTGCGTTCAATGCTGGATGGATGTTGAGCCCCTTGGAAAGGTATCTTCCTCTTTGCTTGTCCCCTTGAGATGTCCCTTTGAGACTTAGAGATTTTTTTACCCTACCCCCTTTTGATTAAACTTCTGATATGCTGACTCTGTCCCTTTTTACCTATCTGTTGCCTACTTTAGTCTCCTTTTGCCCACGATTTTCTTTTCCAAAATTATTGTTGTCCTTTTTATTCCTTTTGTCTTTTGTCGGCATGTGTTTTGCCCCACACATCTATTTCCCTGATTTGACTAACAATAGGATTTTCCTATTCCCAGCTAAATGTATTTCTCTGCTAAATTGATTAGACTGATGATTGCTTATTCTGAGCATCATTTATTTTCTGTATGACAGATATATTTGCTGATGACATGTAATGTTCTTCTTCAAAGCTTAGTTTTGCGAATTGAACACATGACTTTGAGCTTGAATTTGTAATAAACTCCTTTAACTTTATTTCTGACTGAAGTTTTCCTTCCGTGCCCACATTGGTCACGGTGTGTAATTTAATTGAATTGGATTGAAATTGTGTTAATGGTTCTACCACACCCTGCAGCAGGGTCCAAATGTCCATCCACCTCGATGAGGATTTATTCCTGCGAAGGATGAAAATGTTACAGCACTTGCATAGTCAGTTGTACTTAAAAGGTAGCAGGGGGAATGGGCTGAGTTTGATTGCACTTAATGTATTGGTCAGGAGGATAACCTCCTGGTTCACGCAGATGAAGGGGAGACTTAAGTGGCTAAAGTTCATCCCAGAAAATTTGTTATAAGGAGATGTCATGCTTCAAAAAGAAGAGCTACACTTGTCCAAGCATTTGTGCAAACTGTGGTATTAAGGGGTAATGGCAAATAACTGTGGCCATGGCTGCCCGTGTGGCAGGGTTAGTGTTGAATGAGTTTCTTTGTAATGACACTTCACACTTGGCATGATAAACAACTTTTGCCCCTAAGTGAGGGTTGCGGTAGTGATGGACAGTGTTTTTTGCACAAGGAACAGGTGCTCATGCTTCTGAGCCCTGATTCCGCAGAAGGGAAAAACAGGGGACTCAGATCCAGGGTGGGGAACTTAGGAAAGGTTGGCTGGAAATGGCTCTAGAGGAAAGGTATTCAGGGGCTGCATGGGGACGTTATCAATATTTCTTTAGCATGGAGGCAATATTTGGGTTTTAGACAAGTGGGCTGAATATATACGACCAAGAAGAATATGTTTGGAAGACAGCTGTGAGTTCTGGTTCGGGTTCTAGCAATGCTGACCCCCATAAGTACTCTGTAAATATTGTCAAGAATGTTTATGTTATTTGCATCAGTGACAACTGTCCATGCTTGGGTTTGCATTGTAGATGTTTTTGCTAGATTGACCAGTTTCTTACAGTGCATCTGTTAATTGTCATTGTCTTGAAATAAAGTACTAAAATATGACCCAATATTTTCCCCACATAAATTGTTTAAGTTGTGTTGTGTTTTTACTTCCAAAGAGGATGTGGAGGGCCTACTGTCTAGCCAGTCCACAGCCCATGTGGTTTTCTAAGGCTAAAATGTTTACATTGACATTCGAGAAAGGTGCCATAAATGTAGAGAGGCTGAGTGGTGTAAATCAGAGGAGTTCACAGTTCCAGTCTGCAAATAAATGTTAAGTCTCTTTTTTTAATTAGATTGATGCACGCAAAATACGACAAAAAAACGAAACAGTAAAACAAACCCCGACTATGTAGTAGTAATACAAACACTCAACAAATAAGTAACCTTAACATACAATTAATTAGTTAAAGGCTACCCATATCCAAATAGACTTACATCTCAACAAATGTCTAAATATATTGTTTTCTAAGAGCAAACCAGCATTCCAATTGTCAACTCCCTACTATCTTCCCTACCTCACTAAATCACGTGGAGCCCCGGGAAGATTTACAGTTAGAAGTAATCAATTAGCAAGCAACCACCATACTTCTGAAGGGCAACTCACACTTTCACTAGTCCTAGCCCCTTACTAGCACTATAACAATGTGAATGGTTTGTTCAGTAACAAGTATTGCATAGTAGTGTGAAAATTCAATGATAAAGATCCTGCAAGTGGGGACATATATGAAGCCAATTCCCCAAACTTGAATTCACACATCAAGGGCAACTTTGGTGTTCCAAGTAAATTTAATTGTTTTAATTTTACTACTGGAAAATGTGTTTCTTTTGGTAGGGACAAAATATAGGCTCTTACTTAGCACCCAAATCACGAGTATTCTAAGGACTTGGGAAGATACATTCAGGATAGACAAGGTGGAGGACACTTCAGTTGCGTCCCAAGTCTGCCTCAAGTAATATTGACAACACGTTTGGCGGTACCATTTTTTTGCACTGTCTCCAAAGTTTGCCACAACCTGGGCTCCTTTCCGTTTGAAGAAAAGATTGTTGGGTACTTTGCAGTTATGGGATTATTTTCGAGTTCTGGATGGTCTGCGGTGTATGTTCCTAAATGGTTTGAATTGCTTGACATGTCAGAAAAGATGATACACCTATGTTAACATTTACCATATAAGAGTTTGTTGTTTGGGTTGGCAGGTTCAGACTGCAATACCGATTTTTTGTAGTTATGAATGTCCTACAGTTTAGAAATTGTGTGTCAGTAGGATCGTGAACTTCCTAGACTTATTTATTAATCTCTTGTTATGATCTTTGACGTTATATGGGACTTTCTGCAGTAGCTTCTAGGTTTGGGATAAGGCAAATCCTTTTCACGTGATCACCAAGTTCGCAAGAGCAGACACTTAGATGTGCATAGGTCAGTTCTTAAAGAACTATGCACTCAAGGGAAGTGATAGAAGAGAGTGTGTACACTCTGTCCCTTTCTCCGTGGACAGGGAGCCTTCTTCTCTAGGGTGAGGTGGGAGCATCTCTTCTGGAGCAGATCCAAGAAACAGATCTGGGATGGCATGGGCAGAGCCATGAAGATGAGAGCTTGCTGTTCCCTCCCTGGCCCTCTTAAGGAAGATGAGGATAGGGGGAGGCGGTCTAGGGAAGGTGGCACATACAAGAAGAGACCACACTCCAGTCCAAAATAAGGCAATCCAGCAGAGCTTTGGTGTGCCCCTTTGGTTCCTCACATAGAGGAGGACTGTGTTTTTTTCTGCGTGGGTCACTGTAAGACTTGAGTAGCCTGTATTTTAGCATTGTTCAATGCTTATTCATACGTTGCATCGAGATACACATCCCCGCTTGTAGATCTTTTTGGTTGAATACTTTTATTGATTAATTCACAATGTTAGGTTACAGTAGCTGTGCATACAAAGGCAAGATGAAATGCATTGCGTTTCTATCCCAGCATTTGCCCCGAGTTACATTTTTAGGCATCTCTTTATCTTACAGTAGGTCCATGCTATAGTGCACTCAATGCTGTGGGTAACGATAGTCACCTTTGTGGCCAAATAGAACACAACCAATTAAACCATAACAATAACTTACAGACGTAGATTGTTGGCTTGTGTGTCCAAACACCTCGGGCTCCTCAGAAGATCCAGCGAGGCTGACCGTGTCATGGCATGGGTATTAGTCTGGTTGCACCTCAGAGAAGGTCATGTTCTGTTCAGGATCCCAGAAGAAGGCCTTGCGTATGGCACACCCCCAAAAATGGCTCAGATTTGTTTTGAGTGACCAACCAGTTCCAGTGTCGCTCACCTATGTGTGATTATTGAACAAGAGCAGCTACTATGGTCTTTCATCTGTTTTGGCTTGTACTGCTACTGTCAGAAAGGCATCCCAACTGTCCATCCCACTAACAATGTGGTGACCCCTCCTACTATGTCCTTGAGCGCTGCTGTCACAGGCCTTGTCCATTTTTTCACCTCCTGTAGCCACTGTGTACTTTGGAAAATGGTACCAGGGCACTCCAGAAAAACAGTCCAGACAATATCATTCAAAGTGGAGAAAGAAGTCCAAAGTTCAATCAGAGTTGTTATTCAAACTGGTTAGGCTTTAATTCCTTGTGTAATTCAAAATTCAATAAAACAGTTGTAGGTGTACATATTCCACAAACAGCCAACACGTGTTTCGTCCAAGGGACTTTTTCAAGGTGAATGCATGCTTGTATAGGAATTCATATGTACAAGTCCAAAGAAGGTGTTCAAAAACTGTTGTGATGCAGTGACAGTAAGAAAAGGTCGTATATGGAGTCAAATATCTTGGTCAAGTTATGTCAAAACACACATTGCCGAAACGCTGGAGCACGTCTCATCACTAATACAATATGGCTTGATTGGCTTATCATGGTCTGTTTTTGTCATAACTTGACCAAGATATTTGACTCCATATACGACCTTTTCCTACTGTCACTGCATCACAACAGTTTTTGAACACCTTCTTTGGACTACTACAGGATACTCTGGATAACCTGATTTCGCAACATTGTACATATGAATTCCTATACAAGCAACCACAATCCCAGTCAGGATAACTGTCAGACAAACCCTAAATTAGCCTTCACTCACCTTCTGGTAGCTTGGCACAGAAGTCATGCTTAATTTCGATGCAGTGTGTAAAGTATTTGTGCAACACTTCAAAGAGTAAAACAGTGAAAACATCAAACAACAAAATAACACACTAAGTTAGAAAAAGAGATCTGACTTTAATAAATAAAACAAGACCAAAGCAGCAGAAAGCCAATAAGTAGAACTTGAGATATTGTACTTCAAAGATTTTAGGTAAAAATACCACTAAGAAGCTTACAGAGCTAAAAAGGGTTATTAGATTGCGCTGGACCGGGACAAAGTCAAAAGTTCAGTCTGACCGCGATGGAGCACAGGCTAAGTACATGGACCCAGTTAGGCCGATGAACAAAAGTACCTTAATTCGAGGGTGTTGAGTGTTGGGTGGATTTGGGTCACAAAGGCGTTGTGCAGCAGAAGCGATGCACCAGTTCCGAGATGCCACAAGGCATCAAGGATCCTGCCGACAAAGACCAGAGTCGAGCATGTGTTACACAGTCAAGGTGATACGTCTGCTCTGTTGAGTGGTGGAGATACGATGAAGAGTTTTGTCGCCAAGGCTGCTATTGACTGAGATGCAAGGACTCTGCGCCAGGGAAAAGCATTATGCAGTGATGGTTCTGAAGGCACTGTGTCAGGTCTGATCCACGCAGCAGTGGCGAGGTGTCGATTCTGCTTGAAGATGGGCCACTCAGCCAATGCGATGCATCATTCGGCAGTGCTTGCGTTGGTTCCACTGGAGCAAACACCCTAGGTCCACTTCCAGGGATCCAGAACTGGGGTGGTACCACTTGGCAGGGCAAAGTCCTGAGACTTCAGATCAGGAGGCCAGCCACTAGCCCTTGGAGTCACTGTAGGTTTAAGTGAGGAAGGTCCAGTCCTTCTCACCCTGGCAGGGGAACAACAGGGCAGCATAACACAGCAAGGCAGAAGTCCAGCAAAGCAGCAGTTCTACAGAGTGGCAGTCCTTAAGCAGCACAGCATTCCTTCTTCCTGGCAGAGTATTCCCAGGTCCAGAATTGTACTGAAATGGTGGTGTCAGAGGTCCAGTGCTTATACCCAGTTGAGCATTTGAAGTGGGGGAGACTTCAAGGATAGCCCTTTAAAGTGCACAGAGGTCTTGTCCTGGCTCAATACTCGGTACAGGAGGTTATGCAGCCCTTTGTGTGGAGACAGGACACAGACTATTCAGGTTTAAGTGAGGCTGTGCTCAGCTTCTCCCGCCCATCCTCCCAGGATGGCCTATTGAGTCACACCTAAATTTCCATTGTATGTGGCTGTTTAGGGTGAATAAACAAAGCCCAACTGCCACCCACCCCCAGATAAGTGATGTAAGACAAGCAGCAGGCAACAAATGGCTGAAGTAAGTAAAATGCCAACTTCCTAAAAAGCGGTAATTTCAGAATTGCAATTTAAGATCCGACTTCATCGTAAGTTGTGATTTCAAATTGTGTTTCCAGAGACTCCAAACTCAAAAGTTTCTCTTGTCTCTTCCAGATTGTGAATTATAATAATGTGATAAGGTAATCCTGATGTTATCCTGTGAAAGATACAGGCCGTGCTGTAGTGAAAAACAACTTTGGGAGTTTTTCACTACCAGGACATATAAAACTTAAAAGTATATGCCCTGCCTTCTTAAATACATTGCTCCTGCCCTCTGGGTTGTCCAGGACCTACCTTAGAGGTGACACATGTATTTAAAGGAAAGGGCTGGACCTTGCAAAAGGGTTATCTGCTTGATTGACATGGCAGTGTGAAAGTTCACCCACAAGCTCTGCATCAGCAGATCAGAGGCATGGGTTAAAGGGCTGCTTAACTGGCTGGCACAATTAGTGCTACAGGCCCACAAGTAACATTTCATTTACAGGCCCTGGGCACATATAGTGCACTTTGCTAGGGACGTGTAAGTAAATTAAATATGTCAATTGAGGATAAGACCCTATTACCATGTTTAGGGGAGAGATCACAATCACTTTAGCACTGGTTAGCGGTGGGAAAGTTCCAAAGTCTGAAAACCAACAAAAACAAGGTCAGAAAAATGGAGGAGGTAGGCAAGACGTTGGGGCGGGATACACCCTAAGGCTGTCAGGTCTAACACTACCCTTAATATACTGGTTACAGTTCAAACCTAATTACAATGTTTGGGTGGGTATGTCAATATGACATTGGTATTGGAGCTGTAATTTGTAAAACTGTAAACTGATGAATTAAATCATGGACATATACTGTATGAAGGTTTTCTTTTCTGGTGGGATAGTGCATAATTTCTGTATATGTGTTTATTATAGGAAATGAGCCATCTAACAAGAGTGAATGGAAGATCTTGGATGGAACTTGTAGGCAAAAAGAGGGAGCATAAGAGTTGAGAGACTGTAAAGGAAATTATGACTTTTGTTTCCAAACAAGTATTTTTATTTGTTTTTTACAACGAGTGGTAACAAACAGTTCTACTGAGCAAGATGTACAGTGCAGCAGTAGAGAATGTCAACGAAGTGAAACTCATGTCAAAACTAAAACAGATGTGAGGAACAGAGCATAGGGAAGAGCTAGAAACAAGGGCTTATTGATAAGTGGAGGAAGGTGATATCTAGACACAAGGGACCGATAGGGTCAGGCCACCTGGACAGACACTGTGTCAGGGAAAAGCATCAGATCTGCTGGAGGAGGCAGAAGGCACATCGCTTGGGCTGCACATTGTTTGGGCTTAGCCAGAGGAGTGGGAGGCGAACCGTGAAGAGAGTACAATGCATGGGTTAAAGGGCCAGAGTATCTTCTTTAGTAAGAGTGAGGAAGTGCTCAAAAAAGGCATCCCACGCTTGGGAGATGGGCCACTTATGAATGTGCCGGACCTCCTCAAGGAGTAGCGTCTCAGCTTTGGCCAGTTCCCACCGCTGCACAGCTCTATGCCATACCAATCTGGGAAGTTGGGAGGAACGCCAATTGAGGGTACTTGTGCACTAAGCAAGAAATAAAGCTAGGCTTTCAAAGCGCACCCGACCGCACTCAATTCCAGTGCTTAAAAATACCTAGGGGGCAGGCCTTCCAGGTGGTTATGTCCGGAAGTTCAGTCACCTCACGGAGTGTTTTGTGAATAGCTTTCCAGTACTGCACGAGAGCGGGGCAGGGCCAGAGCATGTACTAAAGGTCAGCCGAGTGCTCCTGGTAGCATGGGCAGAGTAGGTGAGCCATGGGAAAAAAGCAGTTTAGTTGGTGTGGAGTGAGGTGTGCCCTGTTAAGTATTGCAAACTATGGCCCTCATTATGACCTCTGTGGTAAATCCTGCTTACCACCATGCTGACGGCCGCCAACTTACCGCTGCGGTGGTGGATATACTTCCACCATATTAAGACACACATACACCAATCTGACAGAATTCAGCCACAGACACAAATCCGCCAGACCAAAGGTCAGTGATAAAGTGGCGGTATCAAAACCCACACCGTTACGCCAACAGAACAATGCCCACCACATTATGACCCACAAATCACCACGGCGGACATTCAACGGCAGTAAACCGTTGGCGGTACATACCACTGCTCTCACAATGGACACCCACGGACAAACAACACACCTGACACCCATACACACACCACACTCACACACCCACACCACTATAAAACACACACCCATATTACACACAGCCCTTTACGAATACAAATCATTGGCACAAGACTGAAATCAAAACCACTGCTACGCCTACATACACACACCACATATAACCATACATCCCTCACGCACCCCACTTCACACACCCAAACACATTACCCAACACACCCTCACCAACACACATCACATAACACCCATGTCACCACAAAGGCACCCCTGTTTCACTGAAGAGGAGTTAAGGGTCATGGTGGAGGAAATTGTCAGGGTAGAGCCACAGCTCTTTGGAGCACAGGTGCAGCAAATATCAATAGCCAGTAAGATGGAGCTATGGCGGAGAATTGTAGACAAGGTCAAAGCCGTGGGAAAGCACCCTAGAACAAGGGCCGACATCAGGAAGAGGTGGAATGACCTACGGGGGAAGGTACTTTCCATAGCAGCAAGACACCAGCTCGCTATCCAGAGGACTCGCAGTAGACCTTCGCCTCCTCCCCCACAACTCACACCATGAGAGGAGCAAGTCTTGGCAATACTGCATCCTGAGGGCCTGGCCAGAGTCAGAGGAGGACTGGACTCTGGTAACTCAACTCTCTACAATTTTCACACCCCTACCTGCATGCCATCACATACCCTCACCCTCACTCCCATCACTCCACTACATCCCACACACTCCACCATCACATCTCTTCAATCCCAATGCCAAGCCCTGCATGCTGTAACAAGGCATGGACACCCCTCACAGCCCTGCATGGACAATCATCACTAAAGCATGCACAGCATAGAGAACTAACAATCCCACCATTTACCAACATACACAAGTAAAAGCTGGCGGGCAACACCAAACATGGAGGGGAAACCAGGGATCTACAATATGTCATACACATTAACCATAACACATCATTTACATCCCCACAGGTACCACAGCCAATGTCACAGAAGAGGAGGTGCCACCACTATCCAGTACCCCAACTGAAGAGGCCCACAGTGATGACAGTAACTCTGGTCTTCAGGATCTGGATGATCTACCTGGCCCATCAGGGACCACTGGACTGCCGGTTACCCAAGTAAGGAAATGCCTCCTTGGCATGGTTACCCCCTGACTTTTTGCCTTTTGCTGATGCCAGTTATGATTGAAAGCGTGCTGGGACCTTGCTAACCAGGCCCCAGCACCAGTGTTCTTTCCCTAAACTGTACCTTTGCTTCCACAATTGGCACAGCCCTGGCACTCAGATAAGTCCCTTGTGAATGGTACCCCTGGTACCAAGGGCCCTGATGACAGGGAAGGTCTCTAAGGGCTGCAGCATGTCTTTTGCCACCCTGGGGACCCCTCACTCAGCACATGCACACTGCCTCACAGCTTGTGTGTGCTGGTGGGGAGAAAATGACTAACTCAACATGACACTCCCCTCAGAGTGCCATGCCAACCTCACACTGCCTGTGGCATAGGTAAGTCACCCCTCTAGCAGGCCTTACAGCCCTAAGGCAGGGTGCGCTATACCTCAGGTGAGGACATATGTGCATGAGCACTATGTCCCTACAGTGTCTAAGCAAAACCTTAGACATTGTAAGTGCAGGGTAGCCATAAGAGTATATGGTCTGGTAGTCTGTCAAACGCGAACTCCACAGTTCCATAATTGCTACACTGAAATCTGGGAAGTTTGGTATCAAACTTCTCAGCATAATAAATGCACACTGATGCCAGGGTGGAATTTATTGTAAAATGCATCCAGAAGGCATCTTACACATGCCCCCTGAATACCAATCCAACTTCTAGTGGTAGGCTGACCAGTTTCTGCCAGCCTGCCACAACCAGACGAGTTGCTGGCCACATGGGGAGAGTGCCTTTGTCACTCTGTGGCCAGGAACAAAGCCTGTACTGGGTGGAGGTGCTTCTCACCTCTCCCTGCAGGAACTAACACCTGGCAGTGAGCCTCAAAGGCTCTTGTCATTTGTTACAGCACCCCAGGGCATCCCAGCTAGTGGAGATGCCTGTCCCTCTGGCCACTGACCCCACTTTTGGCAGTAAGGCTGGAGGAGATAATGAGAAAAACAAGGAGGAGCCACCCACCAGTCAGGACAGCGCCTAAGGTGTCCTGAGCTGAGGTGACCCCTGCCTTTAGAAATCCTCCATCCTAAGTTTGGAGGATTCACCCAATAGGATTAGGGATATGCCCCCCTCCCCTCAGGGAGGAGGCACAAAGAGGGTGTAGGCACCTTCCTGGACAGTAGCCACTGCCCTCCCAGACCTAAACACACCCCTAAATTTAGCATTTAGGGGCACCCAAGAACTCAGGAAATCAGATTCCTGCAACCTGAACTAAGAAGAAGGACTGCTGACCTGAAAGCCCTGCAGAGATGATGGAGACGACAACTGCTTTGGCCCCAGCCCTACCGGCCTGTCTCCTGACTCGAAAACCTGCAACAGCGAAGCATCCAACAGGGACCAGCGACCTCTAAAGCCGAAGTCCTTAGATCCCTGAACCTAAGGACTAAGAAACTCCCCTGAGCAGCGACTCTGCTAAACAAACAGCAACAATATTACAACTTTTCTGCAACTTTCAAAGACCTCACTCTTCCCGCCGGAAGCGTGAGACTTCACCCTCTGCACCCGACGCCCCGGCTCGAGATCCAGAGAACCAACACCACAGGGAGGACTCCCAGATGACTGCCACCTCGTGTGTAGCCCGAGACGACCCCCCCTGGACCCCACAGCGACGCATGCAGAGAGAATCCAGAAGCTACCCCTGTCCGCGACTGCCTGTAGCAAGGGACCCGACGCCTGGACCAAGCACTACACCCACAACCCCCAGGACCAGAAGGAACCGAACCTCAGTGCAGGAGTGACCACCAGGCGACCCTCTGCCTATCCCAGTCGGCGGCTGGCCCGAGAAGCCCCCCTGTGCCACGCATGCACAGCTAGAGTGACCCCTGGGTCCCTCCATTGAATCCAATACAAAACCCGACGCCTGCTTTGCACACTGCACCCGGCCGCCCCTGTGCCACTGAGGGTGTGTTTTGTGTGCCTACATGTGTCCCCCCCCCCCCAGTGCTTTACAAAACCCCCCTGGTCTGCCCTCCAAGGATGCAGGTACTTACCTGCTGGCAGACTGGAACTGGAGCACCCCTGTTCTCCATAGGCACCTATGTGTTTTGGGCACCTCTTTGACCTCTAGAGCTGACTAGCCCTGAGCTGCTGGTGTGGTAACTCTGGGGTTGCCTTGAACCCCCAACGGTGGGCTGCCTATGTCCAGGAACTATGACTTGTAAGTGTCTTATTTACCTCACAATCTAAAAAATACTTACCCCCCTCAGGAACGGTTGATTTTTGCACTGTGTCCACTTTTGAAATAGCTTATTTCATTTTAACAGATACTGTATAAGTTCCTGACTTACCTGCATGGAGTACCTTGCATTTTGTGTATTTACTTCAAGTCTTGAACTTGTGGTTCTAAAAATA
Source organism: Pleurodeles waltl (assembly GCF_031143425.1). Taxonomy (NCBI): domain Eukaryota; kingdom Metazoa; phylum Chordata; class Amphibia; order Caudata; family Salamandridae; genus Pleurodeles; species Pleurodeles waltl. Next base: position 405,449,710 of record NC_090446.1, read on the forward strand.
AATTAAGAAAATATATTTTTCTATATAAAAACTATTGGCCTGGAGTTAAGTCTTTGAGTGTGTGTTCCTGATTTATTGCCTATGTGTGTTCAACAAATGCTTAACACTATCCTCTGATAAGCCTACTACTCGACCACACTACCACAAAATAGAGCATTAGAATTATCTAATTTTGCCACTATCTTACCTCAGGGGAACCCTTGGACTCTGTGCACACTATCTCTTACTTTGAGATAGTATTTACAGAGCCAACTTCCTATACCCAGTCACAGACCACCATAAAGCATCCCCCATCAGGATCCAACACCACAGCACCCACCCAGCATACCCAAACCTCTGTCCCCAGGACATGTCAATCAGCAGTGTGCCCACCTGTACAGGGACCCCAGGCCACACCTCACACCCAAGACAATCAGGGACCTGGAGTCAGTGGCAGTGGGCACACCATTTAGGGGACAGAGGCACAGGCCAACAGGGACACGGGGAGGACTGCTGTGTGCCAGGGGGGAGGACAGGAGCAGGGAACCAACTCTCCAGGAGGTGCTCTCTGAGAACCTGGGAGCCAATCAACATTCCCAGGACACAATGGGCCAGATCCTAGACAACGTGCAGGAGACCAGGCAGCTGCAGGAGCGACAGTATCAGGGGATCAGGGAGGACTTGCAGGCCATCACAACACCCTGATCTCTGTAGCAGGGGTGCTGGCAGACATGGCCAACATTATGAGGAAGGCAGTGTCACATCAGCGGGCCCCTGCCACTAGTCAGTCATCTGAACAGCCTTCCACTTCCGCTAACACTACCGCTACCGCTAGTGGCCAGGAGGCCCCACCACAGGACTCACAGGCCACCAGCAACCCTCCTCCTGCAGAAGATGAACAACCCTGCAAACGTTCCCTGTGATCCAGACAGAAGCCAGAGACACTTGCCAAGATCCCCGCCAGGAAATGAAACTCTCCTGATTGTCCCCCTTGGGTCCCACTCAGTCACCCTGTCCACCTTGAACTGCCATTGCTCCCCTTCCTATGTCCCCTTGGACAATGCACCTGTGCTACAAACAGACTGGAACAATACACTGGACTTTCCTCCATCGTCACACTATCCCATTGCACTTCCCCCTCTATATATTAGCACTACAATAAACACCCTTGGATAAAGTTCAATTTTGAGTATGTCTTGTATTTCAAATATTTATTGATTGAAACAGATACAACCAGTGCAAATGAACGGTACATAGAATGAGCATAAATCAATGACCTGTAGCTGGCTGTTGTGATCACACCAGGAGTATTTTTCAAACCACCAACATCTGCAAAATGAATAGCCAGATGTAACAGTAAGTGGACATAGAAGTGGGAACTACCAGCACGCCAATGCCACACAGAATACAACTAAAGTCATTGAAATTTAATGTTGCACTGTCTCACCTGGGTGTCATTGGAAGTACTGATGGATTACAGATGTTCTGTTCCCACATCCTATCCTCTGCCTCCTCATCCTCACTGTCCACAGGGTCCAATGCTGCCACAGGGGCATCTCCAGTCTCCTCCTCCTGCAGAAAAGTGGCATGGCGTCTGAGGGCCAGGTTGTGCAACATGCAGCATGCCACCACTATCTGGCAGACCTTCCTGGGCGAGTAACACAGAGATCCACCTATTAGATAGAGGCACCGGAACCTGGCCTTTAGGAGGCCAAAGGACCTTTCAATTATCCTTCTGGTTCGCCATGTGCCTCAGTATAATGTTCTTCTGCACTTGTCCTGTCATTCCTCACATGGGTCAGCAGCCATGATAGGTTTGGGTAACCAGAATCACCTGTAAATATTGAGGGACAACATTTAGCCACACACTATCCCATATGGCCAACACCATAGGCATACACCAACATATACTGGGTGGGAACCAGGGATCACCTATTAGCCACACCCTGTGCCTCTAAAGTTGGCCCATCATGTTTGGCACGCTGCTATTCCTTAGGACAAAGGCATCATGCACCGACCCAGGATACTTAGCATTGACATGGGAGATATACTGGTCCGCCAAGCACACCATCTGCACATTCATAGAGTGGAAACTCTTACGATTCCTGAACACCTGTTCATTCTGGCGGGGGGACAAATGCAATGTGTGTTCTGTCAATCGCCCCAATTATATTGGGGATATACCCCATTGCATAAAACCCGCCCTTCACAGAGTCCAAACCCTCAACCTAGGGGAATGCAATGTAGCTGCACGTGTGTTTTATCAGGGCAGATAACACTGTTGTCAGCACTATTGAGAACATTGGCTGTGACATTCCTGCTGCCAAGCCCACTGTCACTTGGAAAGAACCAGTTGCCAGGAGATGGAGAACTGACAGCACTTGCACAAGAGGGGGGATCCCAGTTGGATGACGGATAGCAGATATCAGGTCAGGCTCCAATTGGGCACACAGCTCTGTGACTGTGGCCCTGTCCATTCAATAGGTGAGGATAATGTGCCTGTCCTCCAGTGTAGCCAAGTCCACCAGGGGTCTGTACACAGGGGTATGTCTCCATCTCCTATTCATCCGTAGGGGTAGGTATCTAAGGGACACAAGAGTGAGGAGGTTGTCACAAACTGAACAATGGAGCCACAACAGTAGTCCACAACCTGTAAACATGTTATGGGACAGTGTGATTTATCAAGTATGTGCCTATTTCTCCTGTGACAGCATTATTCCATAGGCCTGCCCCCCCACCTGAAATGGAGTCTGCCTGACCTGTGTGGAGGGATAGGTGGAAGTGAGGTAATGCCGCTGACGTTGTGCGCTGTGGCGGGAGCCGATCAGGAACTTCCGTGCAATTCCTCATTGGTTAATATTGGGCCCCATGGGGTACAGTGGCCAATGGTGATCTACGCCGGTGTTGACGGTATGCACCGCTGCGGACGTGACCACCATTTTCTATCATATTCCTCACTTGTTTCCTGACCTTCCATAGGAGAGGACCTACACTGCATGTGCTTCTGTGACCTGTGCCTGGAACCTACTATGGCCTGTGTGACCGGGGAAAGGGCCCCAGCCTTCACCTCAGAGGAATTGGAGAGACTGGTGGATGGGGTCCTAACCCAGTACGGACTGCTGTATGGGCCTCCAGACCAACAGGTGAGTACACTGTGGGCACGATGCATGTGGCATGAATGTATGGAGGTGTGTGTGTGAAGGCATCGTGTAAGGGGGAGGGATGTCCTCTTGGCCGGGTACACGTTGAGTGCTGGGGTATGTGTGTGCCTTTAGTGATGGAAACTGGTATGGTGGGTCATTCGTGTTACAGGCTGGACTGTTTGTCTACTGGTGTTCTCCTGTCTGTATTGTCTCTGCAGGTCAGCGCCCATCAAAAGAAGGGTATATGGTGTGCCATCGCCAAGGAGGTGCGGACCCTGGGTGTCTATGGCAGGCGGAGTACCCATTGTCAGAAACGGTGGGAGGACCTGAGACGCTGGGCAGGGAAGATTGTGGAGGCCCAGCTGGGGAAGGCCTCCCAAATAGGAAGGGGTGCCCGTCGAACCCTGACCCCCCCCCGATAGCCCGCATACCGGTGGCCTATCCAGAGCTAGATGAGCACTTGAGGGCATCACCGTAGCCACAAGGGGGTGAGTACAATGACCATCATTGAAGGAAACGGCTGGAGGGGTGGTATCCTGGTGGTGGGTGTGTGTTCGTGGGTGCCCCTAGCCCAGGCCAGACATAGCAGCGTAGGTCCTCTGGTGGCTAAGGGTCTGAAGGGAAAATACTGCCTAACTAGCTTGTTAGCATCCACTACTGGTCAGGGCTGCATGTGTCCCAGGTGTGCTGCAGTTGGTGCACCACAGTGGAGACTGGAGGAGACAACACAGACTCAGATACCTCCTCTGATGGGAGCTCCCTGGTGGTGACGGACACCTCTGTGACCACCCCAGCTACAACTGCCACACCCCGTACCAGCACAGCCCTCCCAGCAGCCCGTCAGCGAGTTGCCCATGCCCGCTCACCCAGGAAGGTAAGCATCTCCTAAGTCCCAGGCACCTCAGGCCCTGCCCCAGTGAGCCCTGCTGCCCTGAGTGAGGAGGGTATTGACCCCCTGAGATCCATCTTTGTAGGGCAATCACCCATTGTGAAAGCTATCCAGGGGGCTGGCAGCTCAGATGCACCAATCTAATGCATTCCTGGAGTGCATTCACAGTGGATTGGTGGCCCAACAGAGATCAATCCAGGCTCTGGCCTCTTCTCTGATGTCAGCCATTGTCCCTGTTTCAACCATACCCCCTCCAACTACCACTTCCCAGTCCCATTCTCCTCAACCCCAACCCATCCCAAGCACACAGCCAGACGAGCATGCACACAGGACAAAACCCAAGAGTGTCACAGCAAACATAAGTATGACACTTCATCCCACAGGCACTCACACAAACACCATTCAGTTGCAGACACAACAACATCCACTATTTCCACTGTCTCCCCCTCCACCTCTCACCCAGTTACATCCACACTAACACCTGCATGCACTACATCACCATCCACTACCTGCATCACCACCACACCAAGCAGAACACACACCTCACTGGCAGACACCTCCACAACGTCCATGCACACGTCCACTGTGTCCTCTCCCACTGTGTCTGTCCCCCCCTCCTATAGTACACAAACACAAGCACTCATACACCCAACAGCCATCCACCTCACAACAGCATACAACCCATGCACCTGCACCCAAATCCAAAAAGAACAGATGATGTACAGAATGCAGCGCAAATCAAACATTCACCCCCAGTCACAAAGATATGGGTTTAATCCATCGTTTTTTTGCTCACCACGCCACCTCAGGTTGGACCCAGCCATATGCAAATCAGTCTTGACCTTGTTCCTCATGGGAACAGTCCAGCCCGAACTGCCAAGCCAGGTCCTCCCTGGACTGGAAACAAGCATCCTAGGACCGGTTTCAGGGTATCATCCTTCGTCAGCTAGGCTAGCTTGAATCCAGTGGTGCAGTGAGCACGGGACCCACGTCTGGGCACTCCTTTCCCACTTGGGGCGACAACTGCAAAAAGAACAGATGATGGACCGAATGCAGAGCAATTCAAACATTCTCCCCCAGTCACAAAGATCTGGGTTTAATCCATCGTTTTTTTGCTCACCATGCCACGCCGGATGCTTGTTTCTGGTCCAGGGAAGGCCTGGCCTGGCAGTTTGGGCTGTACTGTTCCAATGGGGAACAGGGTCAAGACTAATTTGCATATGGCTGGGTCTGAGCTGGAATGGCATGGCAAGCAAAACAGCTGATGGAATAAACCCAGGTCTGTGACTGGGGTGAATGTTTGATTTGTTCTGCATTCTGTCCATCTTCTGTTGTTTTTGCACCTGCACCCAAATCCAGCAGACAAACACCTCTAACAACCACTCCCTCATCCTCCACTTCTATTACTTCTCCCTCTTCCTGCCCCAATGTCCCTAAAAAGCTTTTCCTTTCCCAGATTGACCTCTTCCCTACCCCTACCCCCCGTCTTGCACGTATGGACAGGGTATCATGGAAGCAGCCAAGCACCTCAGCCATACAGTCCACGGGCCCAGTTTCAGCTGCACCTACTCGAGGTGGAAAGGATTCCAGGCCACAAATTCTAAAGGGGAAGGAGCCTGCACCAGCCAGCGAGAAGGGGAAGAAGCCTGCACCAGACATCAAGAAGGGGAAGGAGCCTGCACCAAACAGAAAAAGAGAACATTTATTGTGAGAAATACAAGATTTGGAACCAGAAATATGTGATTTGAACCTTCCCGAAGTGAAGGAGAAAAACTATAGGATATTAAAAGAGGTCTTAGACAAACACCAAGCATATATTAAGGATAAAAAGATGACTAAAATAAGGAGAGGTGAGAGAGATTATAAGGAAGGACGCATTTATACCTTTGCTAAAAGATTTGATGGTATTTCAATCAAATCAACAGCAAATGAGACAAATACAAATAGACAAATTTCTGAGAGTGAGTCGGAGGTTTCTTTAACATCTGGGGATCAGGAACGAGAAGTACAAAATGATAGTTCCAGTTTTACTTCAGACACAAATCCCAATGTCCCTTCTGGTTTTTTACGGGAGGCCAAGAGGTACCGACTAGGCAACAGGAGGAAATTTCCCCAAACTGTGCAATCAAATCCAAAAGAACACGGAGAGAAAAAAGAAAGAGGAGCGGTTGGGGTAAAAAACTCAATGGGGGTACAAACCAGAGCGTCCAAGAACAGATATCCAAAAACCTAGACACAACTCACTTCATGGGATGGACATGCTGAGATTAATAACGCACAAAATCACGATATTGCAATTGTTAATTTTACTGATTATGTTCTATCCAATGAGCAAATAAAAATATTGGGCAAAGGTTTGGGTTTTTGTCTTGCCAGTCATTGTAATATGACCCAGGTACAGATTGATCTGTACAAATTTTCAAGGCAATTGAAGCTCAAAAAGTATTTTGCAGAAAAAGATAAGAACATAAACCTAGGAGTGTCGGATACATCACCAAGCACACATACTATAAAAGACATTGAGGACATTCAAACTTTACTCTCACTCAACAATATGGAAAATGAGATTAATGACACACAACAAATCTTGAATGATTTAAATATTACACAGGACTTGTCGCTGAACAGTGTATTCAAACCTAAATCCATTTTTACACCTGTACTGGCTAGTGATAACGCCATAGATACTTTTCAGAGGCTAGTTGTGGATGATTTGAACAAACTTGAAAAAAAGATCGATGAGGGCAAATCACACATTTCATTCAACATAAGTAAAAATGAAAGATTGGCATTGAAAGATCTAAGTGATAACCGGGATATAGTAATAAAGGAAGCAGACAAGGGAGGTAATATAGTCATTCTAAATAGATTAGACTATATCAATGTAATCAACCGACAACTAACTGACAATACATCATACATAGAACTGAAGGTTAATCCCTTGTCTGGAATTGTTCAGGAATTAGAGACAGTATTGCGCAAATGGTTAGAACAATGCCTAATCTCAGATGCAGAATATAAATACATCTTCAACGCATATCCAAAAGCACCATGTATATATATACTCCCGAAAATACACAAGCATAAGACAGCACCACCTGGAAGACCCATTATATAAGGATTAGATTCGCCCACTGAAACACTATCTAAATATATTGACAGTTTCTTACAACCTTTTGTCAAAAACCTTCCTTCATACTTGCAAGACGCGTGATGTTCTGGCCAAATTAGAAGACATCGCATGGTCTCCAGAAATGATGTGGGTAACCTTAGATGTCAGTTCCCTATACACTTGTATACCTAAGAACAGGGGCCTAGAAGCTATTTGTCATTTTTTGGCAAATAGATCGGCCTCATATTTGGAACATACTAACATGCTAGTGGACATGATCCGGTTCAGACTTGAAAACAATGTGTTTGTTCACGAAGGCAAATGGTATAAGCAGACACAAGGAGTGGCGATGGGCTCACGCTTCTCGCCCTCATATGCAAATTTATATATGGGACTTTTCGAAAGAACACATCTGTGGTTGAATGGTCCTTCGGATTTGACGGAGCATATATTCTTTTGGGGGAGCTATATTGACGATGTACTCATGATCTGGACTGGTGATGAACCACAGTTGATTGAATTCATTCATCATATTAACAACAATGATTTCAATATCAAAATGACATATGAACACAGTAAAGATCGGATCAATTTTCTAGATTTAGAAATATTTGTAGAGAACAACTGCGTACATTAAAATCTACATCGCAAATCGACTGCGTGCAATGCATTGTTACATGCCAACAGTTCTCATCCAACCACACAGATCAATGCTCTTCCTTTCGGGGAAATGGTTCGGGTAAAGAGAAATTGCAGTAATGATAGGTTATGTGAGATAGAACTGAACAAACTAGAGAACAGATTTACTCAGAGAGGTTATTCTAGACAAATTTTGAATAGTGCAAGAAATAAACTTAATAAGCTGCCAAGATCATCACTTTTGATAAATAGGGGAAAAAAGAATGCTATACCAAAACTATTGATTTCATTTTGCACTCCATTTAATCAAAATAGCCAGGACATCTACAAGATTCTGTTCAAACATTGGAATGTTCTACACACTGACAATACCTTAAAACACATACTATCTACCAAGCCTCGAATGATTCATAAAAAAGGTACCACCATTAGGGATCTAATATGCAAGAGGTTCTTACCACCACTTAAGGAGAAACCACTAACTTGGTTACCTGAAAAACCTAGGGGCTTTTTCAATTGCAGCAGATGCAATATATGTCACTTGGCTTTACATAAGACCTTTACTTTTAATTTCAATGGCAGTAAAACACACAAGATCCAAGATTTCATTAACTGCAATACGAGATATGTGGTTTATGTTTTGGTATGTGAATGTACAAAGATATGTGTAGGGAGTACTATCCGACCCATAAAGGAAAGGATCCAAGAACACGTACGTGCCCTGAAAAATAATGATGCATTTTCTCCAATAGTACGCCATGTGATTAAGGAACACTCCACAGTGGAGATCCCTATGTTCAAGTATATGGGTATCAGCCAGACACGAGCACATCCCAGAGGGGGGAATCGGGAGCTAGAACTTAGAAGGAATGAGTCAAGATGGATATCTAGGTTAAAGAGCATACATTCAGGCATGAACTTAGATCATGAAATGCACTATTTTCTATGATTGTATGTGATTTTACAAAAAAGTGTGCCACCAAAGGTTATTTATGCTTTTGAACGGAGTGCAATACGGTTACTGTGTTAGCTGAACATAAATTGAGGGAGATAATCACGTGTTAAAGCATGGTTCATCAACACCCTGCATGTTACAAAGTCATATTTACTAATAAATATATCTTTGGTACAATTTGGCCATGTACTAACAGCACTCTGGACTAAGTCTATTTTTCACTTCGGCAACTATCTAAAGACGTACGCAAAGAGGATTGGCAAACACAGTTCCAGAGGATTTAGTAAGAAGGAACAGCTAATAAGTGCACAGCGGGTTCCCCTAAGATGGCGCCCGCAGTGACACACGAACTAGAGGCATCACTGTGGATACGGACTTTATGATGCGATCTCGTGGGCAAGAATTCAGGTAATTGACGATAATACCGGTAAAGACACACAGATATAATTGGGCTGTTCGAGACTTGTAACTGGCCTCTGTTTTCACTAGTCGTTTTACCATATCGGCACTTTCGATGGGGGACATCTGGAACTTAAAGATGGCGATCTCTGTTTCGGTTTTTCGTTGTTGACATTGAAGGACGCTTTTGATGGTGAGGATGTAATTAACAAGGTAAGAGGTGGACATTCAGCAGTCTAAAGGGATGGGTCTCTATTAGTGAACTTATGTCTATACAATATCAGACACGTTTGGGAAACTGGACCGCTTAGATATTTGTAATTATTGGAGGTCAGTTGCTCTTTGATTCACTTCACATGGCAGTATATCAATAATGCTATCAAACCTTCTAATCTCTTAATGTGTTACAGACCAAGTGGTATTTGGATCTTTGAACTACTTTTGGGAATCGTAGGTCGGTCTGGCCATTTCAACTAAATACGTCCCACTTGGAACGTTTACATTGGAGACAAATAAGTACAGGTTGGTGGAACGTTTGGTTGGACCAGTATATTAATTATTTGGGTGATTATTTTGACTGGATATGGCATATTGATTATGCTACTTTACAGATGTGTAGTGACCCTATCTCCAATCGGCTAACCATAGCCTGAACAGCTTACATCGAATACAGGAAGATAAGGTACATCATTGAACAACACCTTCCTATTACCAAGATGTCAACTAAGATGTATCACACATGGTAGTAGTGACTATCTTTGTTTTTTGGCTTCTCGGGGATCTTTCATATTCGCTCCCTATCTCAGTTATAATTAGTACTAACGTGCATGTACACAATACGTGGATTATTCCTTTCTCTGGTCACCAAAAGAACAATATCATTTCGCTAGGATTACAACAGTAGTGATACTACGGGGTAAGACATATTAGGCTGGTTTCCAATTGTTTTTAGTATATTCAGATTTTGTGGGATGACTGTGATGTTTTGGTGTAGTGGTTTTTCTATTCGCACGTTTCGCAGTTTTCATAATTTGACACGCATGGGGTGTTTTCTATTAAGGTAGATCTTACAATCGTTTTTTAGACTATGTTAGATAATAGTGTAAATATCATTGGGAAAACAAGTTACAACAAAGGTTTGTATGATTTGTTTTATCAGCCTTGATAAAGTCCCTCATAGGACGAAACACGTGTCGGCTGAATCTGGTTTGAACTTTGCAAATCAATTTCTCACATCGGATGACAAGAACTTTTATTGCCTCAAGTCAACAAATTGGACATTGCATACTTGTTCTATGGACTAATTGGACCATAGCGCATTGTTTCTGAGCTTTTTGGAGAACATTTGTTTTTGTCTGGATTGGAGGATCTGTGTTAAATGTGTGGTATTTATGTTTGTAATTTGATATTGTTGTGGTATTTTATATTTTTTGTATTAAAACTGTGAATGTAATAACAGTCTTGGAACCATTACACACCATTGTTATCTTCTTCGATTATACTATATCGATTTACCAAAATTGTTGATTCCATGGACATAACTTGCAATTTAAGTTAACTATTCAAAGTGTGCTCCATTCTTATTCTGGTCAAAAAGGGGAAGGGGCCTGCACCAGCCATCAAGAAGGGGGAGAAGCCTGCACCAGCCAGCAAGAAGGGGAAGGAGCCTGCACCAGCCATCAAGAAGGGGAAGGAGCCTGCACCAGCCAGCAAGAAGGGGAAGGAGCATGCACCAGCCAGCAAGAAGGGGACGCAGCCTGCACCAGCAGCTGTCTCAGAGCTCCCACCGCCAGCCATGGTTTTGCAGCCATCAGTGAGTGCAGGGGCTGAGCATGAGCCTCCCCCAACCACCACCACAGTACAGCCGTCGGAGGGTGCAGGGGCTAAGCAGGAGCCTCCCACAACCACCACCAGAGTGCAGCCATCGGAGGGTGCAGGGGTTGAGCAGGAGCCTCCCCCAACCACCACCACTGTGCAGCCATCGGAGGGTGCAGGGGCTGAGCAGGAGCCTCCCACAACCATCGCCGCAGTGCAGCCATCGGAGGCTGCAGGGGCTGAGCAGGAGCCTCCCACAACCACAACCACAGTGCAGCCATTGGACGGTGCAGGGGCTGAGCAGGAGCATCCCACAACCACCACCACAGTGCAGCAATCGAAGGGTGCAGGGTCTGAGCAGAAGCCTCCCACAACCACCACCACAGTGCAGCGATCACCACCAGCGGGCGCCATATGATCCAGCCTCCATGGGCTGCTGTGTGGCCTGCCACCACCAGAACCAGTGAGGTATTCACCCACTTGAGAGACTGTGGCCGATCACTCCCCACGACCAAGCACAGGGCATATTGCTGCCTCCAGGACCAGAAAGGTATTTACTCACTAGAGAGACTGTGGCCTATCACTCCCAGGACCAAGCACAGGGCATGTTGACCCCTCCAGAACGAGTGGGCAAGTTACCCACTCGAGAGACTGTGGCCTATCACTCCCCAGGACCAAGCACAGGGCATGTTGCCCCCTCCAGAACAAGTGGGCAAGTCACCCACTCGAGAGACTGTGGCCTATCACTCCCCAGAACCAAGCACAGGGCATGTTGCCCCCTCCAGAGCCAGTGGTCTTGTTTTCGCATCCAGCTGAGGTGCCACCTCCCCTCCCCCTGAGGTGCCTGCCTATTTGCCAACTGATACCCCTGCAGGGTTCTCTCTGTATTGGTGCAGGGATCGAGTGGGGCCTTGGACTTTGCCCTGTGACCCCTGTAAACTGTGGACTCGGCAGTGTCTCTTTTTTGTACATATCTGTTGCATTGCCACATCGACTTATTATTTTTAATGTTGATCTTATTACAATCACTTTAGTAAAGTCCTGTTGTCCTTGCATTATTCAGCCAATTTTCAGGGATAAATTGTTGTCTTGTGCAGCTGGTTGTGTGCATGGTGTGTGTGTGGTTGAGGGGTGTGTGTCATGCGTGTATGTAGCACTTTCGTCTACCTCCCCCCCTCCGTTGTGTGCTAGGCGGATGTACTCACCATCGCCATCTTTGCCGGCGTTGGTGTTCGTGGTGGAGCATAACGTAGAAGATCATCGGAAAGACTTGCAGTTCTGGTTCCATGGCAGTGTGGCTCTTCCCTGTGTCTCCAATGGTGAGTCCTCTGACTTCTGAACTCTGTTTCCACCAGGCTCTTGATGGCGTTGGTATCGCCCCGGAAAAGGTGGTATTTTGGCATGTCATGATATGGTGGGCGGAACTTTGTCTTCCACCTGGCTGAAGGCGGCTACCGCCGTGGTGACTATTGTTTCTGCCCTGGCGGTTGGTGTGGTACATTGGCTGTCTTTCGGAGATATCACTGTCTTGGCCATAATTTGGCAGTACTTACCGCCAGCCTGTTGGCGGTATTACCGCCACTTTATCACCAACCGCCAGGGTTGTAAAGAGTGTTTGAAACAGGGCATTTCAGGAGACACTGCGTGGGAATGCAAGAGCTCTATTCCATTCAGAGTCATGAAGCTCCCGGCCTTTATCTGTATCCCATTTGTCGTAGAAGGAGTTTAGTAGGGTCCCTTATAGCTGTGTAAAGCCATGTGATCAAGCAGCATCCTGACCCCACAGTGAATAAAGTTTGAACGATTGCATGCATGGGAGGCTCGTCTATTATGGATTATTGTCTCCGAAGGTTGTCTTGGATCCAATGATACTATAAAAACTGATCCCTGTGAAGGGTGAAGTCATCGATCAGGCAGTCAATGGGGAGAAGCTAACCATTGAGAAAGAGGTCACCCACCACTGTGAGAGAGCGGTCGTGCAGAGCGTGAGAGTTTGGTCTGAGCAGGAGCAATAGAAGAGCGGGAGACCTTACAGGGGAAAAGCTGGAACATATGAGGCTACGTGTGTGATAAGGGCTAGCTCTGTCAAGCACATTTCTGCTCTATGCTCGCCAGGTACGGCAGGCACCAACCAAGGGGGGTTACCTTAGGTAGCAAGAAGTTCTGAAGTTCACGGAGGGTAAGTATAGGACGGTAGCCTCTTTCTATCCTTGTTACCCCCACTTTTGGCCTGTTTGTGAGTATTTGTCAGGGTGTTTTCACTGTCTCACTGGGATCCTGCTAGTCAGGGCCCAGTGCTCATAGTGAAAACCCTATGTTGTCAGTATGTTTGATATGTGTCACTGGGATTCTGCTAGCCAGGACCCCAGTGCTCATACGTGTGTGGCCTACATGTGTTCCCTGTGTGGTGCCTAACTGTATCACTGAGGGTCTGCTAACCAGAACCTCAGTGTTTATGCTCTCTCTGCTTTCAAAAATTGTCACTGCAGGCTAGTGACTAATTTAACCAATTCTCATTGGCACACTGGTGCACCCATATAATTCCCTTGTATATGGTACCTAGGTACCCAGGGTATTGGGGTTCCAGGAGATCCCTATGGGCTGCAGCATTTCTTTTGCCACCCATAGGGAGCTCAGGCAATTCTTACACAGGCCTGCCACTGCAGCCTGAGTGAAATAACATCCACGTTATTTTACAGCTATTTTTCACTGCACTTAAGTAACTTATAAGTCACCTATAATGTCTAACCCTCACTTGGTGAAGGTTAGGTGCCAGGTTACTTAGTGTGTGGGCACCCTGGCACTAGCCAAGGTGCCCCCACATCGTTCAGGGCAAATTCCCTGAACTTTGTGAGTGCGGGGACACCATTACACGCGTGCACTATACATAGGTCACTACCTATATATAGCGTCACAATGGTAACTCCGAACATGGCCATGTAACATGTCTAAGATCATGGAATTGTCACCCAAATACCATTCTGGCATTGGGGGGACAATCCATGATCCCCCGGGTCTCTATCACGGAACCCAGGTGCTGCCAAACTGCCTTTCTGGGGTTTCCACTGCAGCTGCTGCTGCTGCCAACCCCTCAGACAGGATTCTGCCCTCCTGGGGTCGGGGCAGCCCCAGCCCAGGAAGGCAGAACAAAGGATTTCCTCTGAGAGAGGGTGTTACACCCTCTCCCTTTGGAAATAGGTGTGAAGGGCTGGGGAGGAGTAGCCTCTCCCAGCCTCTGGAAATGCTTTGATGGGCACAGATGTGCCCATCTCTGCATAAGCCAGTCTACACCGGTTCAGGGATCCCCCAGCCCTACTCTGGCGTGAAACTGGACAAAGGAAAGGGGAGCGACCACTCCCCTGACCAGTACCTCCCAGGGGAGGTGCCCAGAGCTCCTCCAGTGTGTCCCAGACCTCTGCCATCTTGGAAACAGAAGTGTTGGGGGCACACTGGACTTCTCTGAGTGGCCAGTGCCAGCAGGTGTCGTCAGAGACCCCCTCTGATAGGCTCTTACCTTTCTTGGTAGCCAATCCTCCTTTCTTGGTAGCCAAACCTCCTTTTCTGGCTATTTAGGGTCTCTCCTCTGGGGTATTCTTCAAATAACTAATGCAAGAGCCCACCAGAGTTCCTCTGTACTTCCCTCTTCAACTTCTGCCAAGGATCGACCGCTGACTGCTCCAGGACGCCTGCAAAACCTCATCAAAGTAGCAAGACGACTACCAGCAACATTGTAGTGCCTCATCCTGCCGGCTTTCTCGACTGTTTCCTGGTGGTGCATGCTCTGAGGGCTGTCTGCCTTCACCCTGCACTGAAAGCCAAGAAGAAATCTCCTGTGGGTCGACGGAATCTTCCCCCTGCTGACGCAGGCACCAAAAGACTGCATCACCGGTCCTCTGGGTCCCCTCTCATCCTGACGAGCGTGGTCCCTGGAACACAGGAACTCTATCCAAGTGACCCCCACAGTCCATTGATCCTTCAGTTCAAGTTTGGTGGAGGTAAGTCCTTGCCTCCCCACGCTAGACCGCAAACCTGTGTACTGTGTGATTTGCAGCTGCTCCGGCTTCTGTGCACTTCTCCAAGGATTCCTTCATGCACAGCCTAGCCTGGGTCCGAAGCACTCCGTTCTGCAGTGCTCAAACCCTCTGAGTTGGACTCCGACGTCGTGGGACCCTCCTTTTGTGACTCCGGTTTCACAAATTTTCTAAGTGCCTGCTCCGGTACTTCTGCGGGTGCTGCCTGCTTCTGCGGGGGCTCTCTGAGTTGCTGAGCGCCTCCTCTGTCTCCTCCTCCAAGGGGCAACATCCTGGTCCTTCCTGGTCCCCAGCAGCACCCAAAAACCTCTGCCGTGACCATTGCAGCTAGCAAGGCTTGTTTGTGCTATTTCTGCGTGGAAACACTTCTGCAACATCTTCCATCCAAAGGAGAAGTTCCTAGCCCTTTTCGTTGTTGCAGAATCTTCGGTTTCTTCCACCCGGAGGCAGCCCTCTTGCACCTTCATCCGGGATTTCCTGGGCTCCTGTCCCCCCCGGACACTATCGCGACTCTTGGAATTGGTCCCGTTGCCTTGCAGGTCCTCACGTCCAGGAATCCGTCTTCAGTGTTTTGCTGGTGCTTGTGGTTCTTGCAGAATCCTCCTATCACGACTATTGTGTCTTTCTGGGGTAGTAGGGTAACTTTACTCCTACTTTTCAGGGTCTTAGATTGGGGTATTTTGGACACCCTTACTGTTTTCTTACAGTCCCAGCGACCCTCTACGAGCTCCCACAGGTCTGGGGTCCATTCGTGATTCGCATTCCACGTTTGGAGTATATGGTTTGTGGTGCCCCAGACCTATGTTCACCTATTGCATCCTATTGTGATTCTACATTGTTTGCACTACTTTTCTTACTCACCTGTTTTGGGTTTGTGTACATATAACTTGGGTATATTACCTTCTAAGTGAGGGTACTCTCTGAGATACTTTTGACATATTGTCATAAAAAGACCTTTATTTTTAGTAACTCTGAGTATTGTGTTTTCTTTATGATATTGTGCTATATGATATAAGTGGTGTAGTAGGAGCTTTGCATGTCTCCTAGTTCAGCCTAAGCTGCTTTGCCATAGCTACTAATAAGGGATAACTGGACCTGGCATAGGGTGTAAGTACCACAAGGTGGAGAAGTGTGGCTCAATGGTTAGAGCGGCAGACCCTGATGCAGAGGTGTGGCCTGGGACCAGGGTTCAATTCCCGCCTTAGTGTGTCTTGGGCTCAATTTCCTCAGACCTGATAACTCTCGCGTCAGTGCCAATCTAATCATGGGGTCCCACTCTGTAACTCTGGGCAATAGCTTGCTTAATCTCCCCAACGAACCCAACAGCGCTAGGGATGCCTGCCTTCACCTTGGGGGTGCCCAGGAGTGGTCACTTCACAGGGAAAGCCAGGAAGGGTTCCACAGCGGTATGTGTAAAAGCGCCAAGATGCCCTCAGGGTAAAAAAGCGCTATACAAGTACAAAGTTTACAGTTTTACAAGGTACCCACTATAAGCCAGGCCAGCCTCCTACAGTAAGAGAACCGTCCGAAGTTTGGTCAGGTTGTGTTGGGCTAGCCATCAGGAGACCCATTGAAGTTGTGCTGCAAGATAGTAAATTTCGAACGAGGTTGCACCCAGACCACCCCCTTCAACAGGCAGCTGCAGTTTCAGTAAAGCTATATGGTGATGTTTGTTATTCCACATTAGTTTTCACAGTAAAGCATCCAAATCATGAGAAAAAGCTGCAGGGGGTGGGGGGAGGACAACTGCAAGGTTGGTGAAATGATATAGAAGCCAGGGGAGCATAACCATTTTAAATACGGCAATCTTGCCCATGGGGGCTAGCAGGATGTGGTTTCTAAAATTGGACCTACGATTTGAGGGGTATATAGGCCCTGCGAATGTTGCCTCAGAAAGATTCACGGGGAGAGGTATAGGTGGACCTCTAGATAGCGAACCGCAACTCTCCGCCACTCAAGCTGTTGTCTCCTCTCATCGGGACCTCATTGGGGGTAATGAGTCTACGAAGTGAAATACACAGGATTTCACCCAATTTACCCGTAATTCAGAAACGTGTGCGAAGGAACTCAACATGGTGTGAATAGAAGAGAGGTCTGTGCAAACATCTCGGATGTAAAGTAGGAGATTGTCTGCACAGAGGGATACTGCATGGGTCACGCAACCGAAGGGGATGCCCATGGACACTATTAAGGGATCGCCAGAGGTCACAGCTGTGACCTCTGGCATGCCTCTTGAGACCCCTGGCACTGCCTTTGCAGCCCTTAGCCTAAGAGGTGGCAAAACAAGTCCCAGTCACACAAGGGCAGACCCGCTTTCCTTTTTTGTTTTGTCAATTCTTAATAACACTAAGGGGGTCATTACAACCCTGGCGGACGGTGTTAAAGCGGCGGTAAGACCGCCAACAGGCCGGCAGTAACACTTTTGGAATTATGACCGTGGCGGAAACTGCTAACAAAGACAGCCACTTCAACACTCCGACCGCCACAGCGGTACAAAAAAACAGCACGGCGGTCACCGCCAACAGACAGGCGGAGGGCAAAGTACCGCACACACTACTATGACAGGCCAATCCGCCACCTTTTCCGGGGCCGATTCACCGCAGATAAAAACACGGCGGAAACAGGAATTTTGAAGGAAAAACGCTCACCTCTACACATTCCACGAGGAAGGTGGACACCATGGAGCCGGAACTCCATGTTTTTCCTGCGATAGTCTTCCTGCTCCTGTACCAGGAGCACCAACGCCGGGGCGAAGACCACGGTGAGTACTGCACCTACAACACATGGGAGGCAAAAAACAGGGACACACACACACGCAACACCCCCACCCTCACCCACTACAACACACACACCAATGCATATCTAAGCATTACAGTTACACCCCCCAACCCCCCCGAAAGAATGCAAAGACAAAATGAAATGAGTGTAACCATTGTAATATATCAAAATTCAGTAAGCAAATATATACATATATACACTATTAACAAAATATAAACCAAGATTAGTAGTCCAGGTATTGCACCATTCATTGTCCGTGGACCACTGGGCCCAAAATGCATGGACGAGGCCCACACACGATACCAGATCAAAACAGAGAGAACACTGCAGGGGCATCAGATAGAAATACAACAGGCACCTTAGGGGGAAGGGAAGGGGGGCACCTCAGCCGGATGAGTGCACGACGCCAGATCCACGAGGGGGCTCCATGCCCATTAATGTATCCTGGGGAGTGCAAAGCCATAGTCTCTCAAGTCTCTCCAGTGGGTGGTTTGCCCACTGCTGCATCCTGGGGAGTGCAAAGCCACAGTCTCTCAAGTCTCTCCAGTGGGTGGTTTGCCCACTGCTGCATCCTGGGGGGTGCAAAGCCACAGTCTCTCAAGTCTCTCCAAACAGTCTCCACTGGTTCTGGGGGGGGGGACTGGTGCCCAGAGTGCTTCATCCTGCCAAGGACTGAGGTAGTGGATGTGACACTCCACTGGTTCTGGAGGGGGCTTTGTGCCCAGAGTGCTTCATCCTGCCAAGGACAGAGGTAGTGGATGTGATACTCCACTAGTTCTGGAGGGGGACTGGTGCCCAGAGTGCTTTATCCTGCCAAGGACAGTAGTAGTGGATGTGATACTTCACTGGTTCTGGAGGGGGACTGGTGCCCAGAGTGCTTCATCCTGCCAAGGACTGAGGTAGTGGATTCGATACTCCACTGGTTCTGGAGGGGGCTTTGTGCCCAGAGTGATTCATCCTGCCAAGGACAGAGGTAGTGGATGTGATACTCCACTGGTTCTGGAGGGGTACTGGTGTCCAGAGTGCATCACTCACCCCGTGACGGTCCCTGTTGCGTCAGTGCCCCTGCCGCTCATGGGCTAGCGGTGCTTGAGTAGACAGTGCTTGCCCTGACTTGGCGGTCCTTGCCCTGTTCAGCGGTGCTTGCCCTGTTCAGCGGTGCTTGACTTGGCGGTCCTGACCCTGTTCAGTGGTCCTTGCCCTGTTCAGCGGTGCTTGACTTGGCGGTCCTTGCCCTGTTCAGCGGTCCTTGCCCTGTTCAGCGGTGCTTGACTTGGCGGTCCTTGCCCTTTTCAGCGGTGCTTGTCCTGTTCAGAGGTGCTTGACTTGGCGGTCCTTGCCCTGTTCAGCGGTGCTTGCCCTGTTCAGCGGTGCTTGACTTGGCGGTCCGTGCCCTGTTCAGCAGTGCTTGCCCTGTTCAGCGGTGCTTGACTTGGCGGTCCGTGCCCTGTTCAGCGGTGCTTGCCCTGTTCAGCGGTGCTTGACTTGGCGGTCCTTCATTGCCCAGCTGGGCTGGGGCTGGCGGTGCTTCATTGCCCAGCTGGGCTGGGGCTGGCGGTCCTTCATTGGGCAGCTGGGCTGTGGCTTGCGGGCCCTCCTGGGCAGTTGGGCTGTGGCTGGCGGGGCCCTCCTGGGCAGCTGGGCTGTGGCTGGCGGGGCCCTCCTGGGCAGCGACGATGGGGCTGGCGGTGGCCTCCTGGTCAGCGACGATGGGGCTGGCGGTGGCCTCCTGGTCAGCGACGATGGGGCTGGCGGGGCCCTCCTGGCCAGCGGGGATGATGGTGGTCTTCTCCGCCGTGCTGCTCCTCCCAGACTTGCCGGCTTTCTTCTGGCCCTTCCCCACCTTGGGAGGAGTCACAGCTGAGTCCACACTCCCCACCGGGACCCCTGGGTGCGGCTTGGGTGGCTAGAGTCTTCCCCCTCTCCCGCCGGGCACTGGCCAGCTTCTGGTGCTTCACAGGGGGGGACTGGCTGTGCTGTGGCTCCGTGCCACACTGGCTGGCCTGGTGGCCGGTGCACTCCACATACCTGTGACAACAGGCACCACTGGTTCCATAGATTTAGTGGCTGAGGTGCTAGTTCGGGACCTATGAGTTGGACGGGGGGTGGTGGGAAATAGGTTAAGGGTGGACAGGAAAAGTTGTTTGGAGACACTGGGACGGGTAGCTGGAGGGGGTTTGGGAGTGGAGGAAGAGGTGGTGGTTGTAGGAGGTTTAGGTTTTGTGGTTTTGGGTGCAGGTGCATGCGCTAGAGGCTGTTGTGAGGTGGATGTATGTTGGGTGGGTGTGTGCCTGCGTTTGTGTATCTTCGGAGGGGGCGTCACAGACACAAGGGAGAGGACACAGGGGACGTGTGAATGGTAGTGGGGGTGGTGACTGCACGTGAGCGGGGTGTGCTGGTGCGGGACGTAGTGGCTGTAGAGGTAGTGTATGCAGGTGTGAGTGTAGACGAGATTGGGAGGGAGGAGGGAGACGAGGAGGAGGGGGACACAGTGGAGGCAGTGGATGTTGGTGTGTATGTATGTGTGTGATGCTTGCGTGAGTGCCTGTGGGATGTGTGGTGCTTATGTTTGCCTGAGCTTCCCTTGTGTGATTAGGTGTGTGCAGGCTGGTCTGATGGTGTGCTTGGGATAGGCAGAGGTACAGGGGATTGGGTCTGGGTGGAGGAAGTTGGAGGGGGGAGGCTAGACACAGGGACAATGGCTGCCATCAGTGCTGAGGCCAGAGTTTGAAAGGTTTGGTGAAGGGCCGCTTGACCCGAATGAATGCCCTCCAGGAATGCATTGGTTTGTTGCAACTCCCTTTCTACACCCTGGATGACATTCAAAATGGTAGACTGCCCAACAGTGAGTGATGTGAGGAGGTCAATGGCCTCCTCACTGAGGGCAGCACAGGTGACAGGGGCTGAGGTGCCTGGGGCGAAGGTGATGCCCACCTTCCTGGGTGAGCGGGCACGGGGCGAAGGCTGAGGAGCTGCTGGGAGGGCGGTGATGGTGGGGGGGGGTGGCGGCTGTACCTGTAGAAGTGGGGGGCACAGATGTTGCCGCCACCACAAGGGAGCTCCCATTGGAGGACGAGTCGGTGTCGCTGGTTTCAGCTCCTGTCACCACCGTGGTGCTCCCCTCGCCCTCCGTCCCACTGGTGTATTCAGAGTCCATAGTGTGGCCCTCCTTGGCCATGTGGGATGCAGCTCCCTTGTGCTGCGGTGCCACTGCTCCTCCGCCTGATGATGCTAATGCACACAAGAACAGAGAGACCGCAAAAAAGGGGGGGGGAACAGAAGAAAGACTGGTTGAGTGCATGGCTTACCGCTACCGTTGCCGGACAAGACAGACACAGAAGCCCCCTGCACTACGTCGCGCTGTTGGGCTCTACAGTGCAATTCCTGGGAAATGGCCTACAAGGCTATGGACGACATATGCACACATAGATGACACAGGTGCATGAGTAGCTGTAGTTGGCACTCTACAGAGGTGGGGTGGGGGGGCCACAGGGCCATGCCTTACAAAGGGTCCTAGCCTATGGAACTCGCCCTGGCCTAGGGAAACCCACAGCCCTCCTCCCCCTCCCAGACCCCTCCACTGCACGCAAAGTCAGCTGAATGAGAGTGTACTCATCCCCTTGTGTCTGCTGTGGTGCCCTCAAGCGCCCATCCAACTCCGGGTAGGCCACCGCCAGGATCCGGAACATCAGGGGGGTCATGGTTCGACGGGCACCACTCCCACGTTGGGAGGCCATCCCCAGCTGACCTTCCACCGTCTTCTTGCTCCAGCAGCGAATGTCCTCCCATCTTTTCCGGCAGTGGGTGCTCCGTCTGTGGTGGACCCCCAGGGTCCGGACGTCCTTGGCGATGGCATGCCAAATATCCTTCTTCTGGTGGGCGCTGACCTACGTGAAATGTACAGGGGAAGAAGAGAAGTCCTTACCAACTGCGCCGTCAAAGTGAGTGGCCCCCATCCCTACCCTTGCCATGTGGCACATGCACCCACCGTCTTTCATTCACTCAGAACTCTGCCCCCTTCCTTCTTACAACCAGCCCTCTCCACACAGGCATAGCCCATACAACATGCTCCCTGTGCACTTACCTGTTGGTCTGGAGGACCGTAGAGTAGCGTGTACTGGGGGAGGACCCCATCGACGAGCTTCTCCAACTCCTCCGATGTGAAGGCAGGGGCCCTTTCCCCAGACGCATGAGCCATTGTCTCTTCCAGACCGAGGTCACAGCAGCACTTGCAGTATAGGTCCTCTCCTGTTGAAGATCAGGTATCGAGTGATTCAACAGATAGAAAATGGTGGTCACGTCCGCGGCGGTGCGGACCATCACCGCCGGCGTACATCGCCATTGGCTCCTGGGACCCATAGGGTCCAATGTTAACCAATGCAGTATTGCGCCGCGGTCTTCGACCGCCTACCGCGACGGTGTACAACGCCAGCGCAGTTACCTCACATCCCATTGTCCCACTTTACAGGTCAGGCAGCCGCCATTTCAGGGGCCCACATGGCCTAATTACCAACTGCGTCACACATACCTAGGCCTACTCTCAACACACATACAGGCCACATTTTGTGATTGAATGGTGTTCTGTGTAGACTGTGGGTACATACCTCTGAGTTGTTTGACTCTGGTTGCGGTTGTCCTTCATAGGCACCGTCCGCTGGGACATGTGAGGAGATGGCGGAATCCTCCAGTGTACCGACCGCTGGTGGACCTGTCGACAATGGAGGAAAGAAATTTGATAATCACCTACAGGTTTGACCGTGCCACAATCCAGGAACTGTGTACCCAGCCGCCATTTCAGGGGCCCACATGGCCTAATTACCAACTGCGTCACACATACCTAGGCCTACTCTCAACACACATACAGGCCACATTTTGTGATTGAATGGTGTTCTGTGTAGACTGTGGGTACATACCTCTGAGTTGTTTGACTCTGGTTGCGGTAGTCCTTCATAGCACCGTCCGCTGGGACATGTGAGGAGATGGCGGAATCCTCCAGTGTACCGACCGCTGGTGGACCTGTCGACAATGGAGGAAAGAAATTTGATAATCACCTACAGGTTTGACCGTGCCACAATCCAGGAACTGTGTACCCAGTTGGAGCCTGACCTGATGTCAGCTACCTGCCATCTCACAGGAATCCCCCCTCAAGTGCAGGTGCTATCAGTGCTCCATTTCCTTGCTAGTGGGTCTTTTCAAACAACTGTGGCCATGGCATCAGGGATGTCCCAGTCTATGTTTTCAAACGTATTGTCCAGAGTGGTGTCTGCCCTGCTGAAACACATGCGGAGCTACATCGTTTTCCCTCAGGAGGAGGATTTGCGTACAGTGAAAGGTGACTTCTATGCCCTTGGACATATCCCCAACATCACAGGTGCCATTGATGGGACCCATGTGGCTTTGGTCCCCCCCCACAGGAGTGAACAGGTGTACAGGAACCGGAAGAGTTATCATTTGATGATTGTACAGATGGTATGTTTGGCAGACCAGTACATCTCCCATGTGAATGCCATGTTCCCTGGCGCAGTGCATGACGCCTACATCATGCGGAATAGCAACATCCCTTATGTGATGGGTCAACTCCAGAGGCACCATGTGTGGCTATTAGGTGACTCTGGTTACCCCAACCTGTCATGGCTACTGACCCCGGTGAGGAATCCCAGGACAAGGGCAGAGGAACGCTACAATGATGCCCATGGGCGAACTAGGAGGGTGATCGAGCGGACCTTCGGCCTCCTGAAGGCCAGGTTCAGGTGCCTCCATATGACAGGTGGATCCCTATTCTACTCACCAAAGAAGGTGAGCCAGATCATCGTGGCCTGCTGTATGCTTCATAACTTGGCTTTGCGACGACAGGTGCCTTTTCTGCAGGAGGATGGTCCAGATGGCGGTGTTGTGGCAGATGTGGAGCCTGTGTACTGTGATGTGGAGGAAGCAGAGGAAGAAGACATGCAGCACAGGGACTCAGTCATCCAGCAATATTTCTAGTGAAACACAGGTGAGAATACATTCCTGCCTACTACATGTACTTTTAAACTTCTACCTCTATCCTGTCTGTCGATTTCACCCAGTGTATGGTCACTGAGTTGTCACTTTCCCTTACTGTTTGACAGGTGTGGGTCCCAACGTGTGTCATCTGCTTAGATTCCTCAGGGACTAGAGCTGTGTGACATAGGTATGTTGACATTACTATTTCCTGAACATTTTGTCACTGTAATTGCAAATACACTATTTCGAAATCACAGACAGACTCCTGATCTTTTGGTGCTTTAGGTGTGTTTATTTAAATACAGAATATTGGAGGGGGAAGTTAAATGGTGAGGGGTGATGGTGGAGGAATGTCCATGGCAGAGTCCAGTCTATTAGTCTCGCAGGTGCATTGCCCATATGGGCATAGGAAGTGTAGCTGGGGCAGTTTCAATATGGACAGGGTGACAAAGTGGGACAGTGGGATGACAATCAGGGTGGTCTCATGTCTTGGTGGGGGTCTTGGCATCGTGCTCTGTCTTGTTCCTGGATCTCAGGGACCGTTTGTGGGGTGGTTCTCCGTCTGCAGGGGGTGGGGTGCTGGTGTGGTGGTCCTGTGGCGGGGCGTCCTGTCCACTAGCGCCTGCGGAGGTGGTGGGCAGTTCATCCTCCATGCTAAAGTCAGGAGCCCCTTGTAGTGCCACAGTGTCCCTCCTGGTGTTGAGTACTTCCTTCAGCACCCCTACGATGGTGCCCAGGGCAGAGCTGATGGTTCTGAGTTCCTCCCTGAACCCCAAATACTGTTCCTCCTGCATGCGCTGGGTCTCCTGAAACTTGGCCAGTACTGTTGCCATCGTCTCCTGAGAGTGGTGGTATGCTCCCATGATGGAGGAGAGGGCCTTGTGAAGAGTGGGTTCCCTTGGCCTGTCCGCCCCCTGTCGCACAGCAGCCCTCCCAGTTCCCCTGTGTTCCTGGGCCTCCGTCCCCTGGACCGTGTGCCCACTGCCCCCAGGTCCCTGTTGTTGTTGGGGTGGTGGGTTATCCTGGGTTCCCTGTAGTGGTGGACACACAGCTGATTGACGTGTCCTGGGGATGGAGGTATGGGCCCGCTGGGTGGGTGCTGTGCTGTTGTTTCCAGGGGGGGGAAGGTCTGTGGTGGCCTGTGCCTGTGTGAGGGGAACCGACTGTCCTGAGGCCCACAATGGTCCGGGCTGGTCATCTAGATCCAGGTGGACAGAGGTGCTGTCATCACTGTGGGCCTCTTCTGTGGGTGGAGTGGAGATGTCTGGACCCTCCTGTCTGGCGACGTTGGGTAGTGGTCCTGCAGGGGTGGAAAGGCATGATTATTGCATCTGTGTGTGGCATGGTGTGCAATGGGTGGGTGAGCGTGTACCCCGGTGCTGGCATTCCTGTGTGGGGGCTTGTGTGATGATGGTTTAGGGGGGTATATGGGTATGTGCAGTGGGCATGCTTTAGTGATGGGTGTCCATGCATTGGTGTTGCATGCAGGGCTTGGTGTTGGGATGGGTGGTTTGTGATATTGGTACATTTGTGAGGAGTTGGAGTGATAGGGGTGGGAGCGAGGGTGGCGGTATGTGATAGCATGCAGGTAGGGTGGGGAATATGGTAGTTAAAGGTTTGACTTACCAGAGTCCATTCCTCCACCGACTCCTGCGAGGCCCTCAGGATGCAGAATCACCAAGACCTGCTCCTCCCATGTTGTTAGTTGTGGGTGAGGAGGTGGGGGTCCGCCGCCAGTCCGCTGAACCTCCTGGTGGTGTCTTGAGACCACGGAACGCACCTTCCCCCGTAGGTCATTCCACCTCTTCCTGATGTCCTCCCGATCTCTTGGGTGTTGTCCCACTGCGTTGACCCTGTCGACTATTCGTCGCCATAGCTCCATCTTCCTTACAATTGAGGTGTGCTGCACCTGTGCTCCAAATAGCTGTGGCTCTACCCGGCCGATTTCCTCCACCATGACCCTGAGCTCCTCCTCCGCTTAGATATTTGTAATTATTGGAGGTCAGTTGCTCTTTGATTCACTTCACATGGCAGTATATCAATAATGCTATCAAACCTTCTAATCTCTTAATGTGTTACAGACCAAGTGGTATTTGGATCTTTGAACTACTTTTGGGAATCGTAGGTCGGTCTGGCCATTTCAACTAAATACGTCCCACTTGGAACGTTTACATTGGAGACAAATAAGTACAGGTTGGTGGAACGTTTGGTTGGACCAGTATATTAATTATTTGGGTGATTATTTTGACTGGATATGGCATATTGATTATGCTACTTTACAGATGTGTAGTGACCCTATCTCCAATCGGCTAACCATAGCCTGAACAGCTTACATCGAATACAGGAAGATAAGGTACATCATTGAACAACACCTTCCTATTACCAAGATGTCAACTAAGATGTATCACACATGGTAGTAGTGACTATCTTTGTTTTTTGGCTTCTCAGGGATCTTTCATATTCGCTCCCTATCTCAGTTATAATTAGTACTAACGTGCATGTACACAATACGTGGATTATTCCTTTCTCTGGTCACCAAAAGAACAATATCATTTCGCTAGGATTACAACAGTAGTGATACTACGGGGTAAGACATATTAGGCTGGTTTCCAATTGTTTTTAGTATATTCAGATTTTGTGGGATGACTGTGATGTTTTGGTGTAGTGGTTTTTCTATTCGCACGTTTCGCAGTTTTCATAATTTGACACGCATGGGGTGTTTTCTATTAAGGTAGATCTTACAATCGTTTTTTAGACTATGTTAGATAATAGTGTAAATATCATTGGGAAAACAAGTTACAACAAAGGTTTGTATGATTTGTTTTATCAGCCTTGATAAAGTCCCTCATAGGACGAAACACGTGTCGGCTGAATCTGGTTTGAACTTTGCAAATCAATTTCTCACATCGGATGACAAGAACTTTTATTGCCTCAAGTCAACAAATTGGACATTGCATACTTGTTCTATGGACTAATTGGACCATAGCGCATTGTTTCTGAGCTTTTTGGAGAACATTTGTTTTTGTCTGGATTGGAGGATCTGTGTTAAATGTGTGGTATTTATGTTTGTAATTTGATATTGTTGTGGTATTTTATATTTTTTGTATTAAAACTGTGAATGTAATAACAGTCTTGGAACCATTACACACCATTGTTATCTTCTTCGATTATACTATATCGATTTACCAAAATTGTTGATTCCATGGACATAACTTGCAATTTAAGTTAACTATTCAAAGTGTGCTCCATTCTTATTCTGGTCAAAAAGGGGAAGGGGCCTGCACCAGCCATCAAGAAGGGGGAGAAGCCTGCACCAGCCAGCAAGAAGGGGAAGGAGCCTGCACCAGCCATCAAGAAGGGGAAGGAGCCTGCACCAGCCAGCAAGAAGGGGAAGGAGCATGCACCAGCCAGCAAGAAGGGGACGCAGCCTGCACCAGCAGCTGTCTCAGAGCTCCCACCGCCAGCCATGGTTTTGCAGCCATCAGTGAGTGCAGGGGCTGAGCATGAGCCTCCCCCAACCACCACCACAGTACAGCCGTCGGAGGGTGCAGGGGCTAAGCAGGAGCCTCCCACAACCACCACCAGAGTGCAGCCATCGGAGGGTGCAGGGGTTGAGCAGGAGCCTCCCCCAACCACCACCACTGTGCAGCCATCGGAGGGTGCAGGGGCTGAGCAGGAGCCTCCCACAACCATCGCCGCAGTGCAGCCATCGGAGGCTGCAGGGGCTGAGCAGGAGCCTCCCACAACCACAACCACAGTGCAGCCATTGGACGGTGCAGGGGCTGAGCAGGAGCATCCCACAACCACCACCACAGTGCAGCAATCGAAGGGTGCAGGGGCTGAGCAGAAGCCTCCCACAACCACCACCACAGTGCAGCGATCACCACCAGCGGGCGCCATATGATCCAGCCTCCATGGGCTGCTGTGTGGCCTGCCACCACCAGAACCAGTGAGGTATTCACCCACTTGAGAGACTGTGGCCGATCACTCCCCACGACCAAGCACAGGGCATATTGCTGCCTCCAGGACCAGAAAGGTATTTACTCACTAGAGAGACTGTGGCCTATCACTCCCAGGACCAAGCACAGGGCATGTTGACCCCTCCAGAACGAGTGGGCAAGTTACCCACTCGAGAGACTGTGGCCTATCACTCCCCAGGACCAAGCACAGGGCATGTTGCCCCCTCCAGAACAAGTGGGCAAGTCACCCACTCGAGAGACTGTGGCCTATCACTCCCCAGAACCAAGCACAGGGCATGTTGCCCCCTCCAGAGCCAGTGGTCTTGTTTTCGCATCCAGCTGAGGTGCCACCTCCCCTCCCCCTGAGGTGCCTGCCTATTTGCCAACTGATACCCCTGCAGGGTTCTCTCTGTATTGGTGCAGGGATCGAGTGGGGCCTTGGACTTTGCCCTGTGACCCCTGTAAACTGTGGACTCGGCAGTGTCTCTTTTTTGTACATATCTGTTGCATTGCCACATCGACTTATTATTTTTAATGTTGATCTTATTACAATCACTTTAGTAAAGTCCTGTTGTCCTTGCATTATTCAGCCAATTTTCAGGGATAAATTGTTGTCTTGTGCAGCTGGTTGTGTGCATGGTGTGTGTGTGGTTGAGGGGTGTGTGTCATGCGTGTATGTAGCACTTTCGTCTACCTCCCCCCCTCCGTTGTGTGCTAGGCGGATGTACTCACCATCGCCATCTTTGCCGGCGTTGGTGTTCGTGGTGGAGCATAACGTAGAAGATCATCGGAAAGACTTGCAGTTCTGGTTCCATGGCAGTGTGGCTCTTCCCTGTGTCTCCAATGGTGAGTCCTCTGACTTCTGAACTCTGTTTCCACCAGGCTCTTGATGGCGTTGGTATCGCCCCGGAAAAGGTGGTATTTTGGCATGTCATGATATGGTGGGCGGAACTTTGTCTTCCACCTGGCTGAAGGCGGCTACCGCCGTGGTGACTATTGTTTCTGCCCTGGCGGTTGGTGTGGTACATTGGCTGTCTTTCGGAGATATCACTGTCTTGGCCATAATTTGGCAGTACTTACCGCCAGCCTGTTGGCGGTATTACCGCCACTTTATCACCAACCGCCAGGGTTGTAAAGAGTGTTTGAAACAGGGCATTTCAGGAGACACTGCGTGGGAATGCAAGAGCTCTATTCCATTCAGAGTCATGAAGCTCCCGGCCTTTATCTGTATCCCATTTGTCGTAGAAGGAGTTTAGTAGGGTCCCTTATAGCTGTGTAAAGCCATGTGATCAAGCAGCATCCTGACCCCACAGTGAATAAAGTTTGAACGATTGCATGCATGGGAGGCTCGTCTATTATGGATTATTGTCTCCGAAGGTTGTCTTGGATCCAATGATACTATAAAAACTGATCCCTGTGAAGGGTGAAGTCATCGATCAGGCAGTCAATGGGGAGAAGCTAACCATTGAGAAAGAGGTCACCCACCACTGTGAGAGAGCGGTCGTGCAGAGCGTGAGAGTTTGGTCTGAGCAGGAGCAATAGAAGAGCGGGAGACCTTACAGGGGAAAAGCTGGAACATATGAGGCTACGTGTGTGATAAGGGCTAGCTCTGTCAAGCACATTTCTGCTCTATGCTCGCCAGGTACGGCAGGCACCAACCAAGGGGGGTTACCTTAGGTAGCAAGAAGTTCTGAAGTTCACGGAGGGTAAGTATAGGACGGTAGCCTCTTTCTATCCTTGTTACCCCCACTTTTGGCCTGTTTGTGAGTATTTGTCAGGGTGTTTTCACTGTCTCACTGGGATCCTGCTAGTCAGGGCCCAGTGCTCATAGTGAAAACCCTATGTTGTCAGTATGTTTGATATGTGTCACTGGGATTCTGCTAGCCAGGACCCCAGTGCTCATACGTGTGTGGCCTACATGTGTTCCCTGTGTGGTGCCTAACTGTATCACTGAGGCTCTGCTAACCAGAACCTCAGTGTTTATGCTCTCTCTGCTTTCAAAAATTGTCACTGCAGGCTAGTGACTAATTTAACCAATTCTCATTGGCACACTGGTGCACCCATATAATTCCCTTGTATATGGTACCTAGGTACCCAGGGTATTGGGGTTCCAGGAGATCCCTATGGGCTGCAGCATTTCTTTTGCCACCCATAGGGAGCTCAGGCAATTCTTACACAGGCCTGCCACTGCAGCCTGAGTGAAATAACATCCACGTTATTTTACAGCTATTTTTCACTGCACTTAAGTAACTTATAAGTCACCTATAATGTCTAACCCTCACTTGGTGAAGGTTAGGTGCCAGGTTACTTAGTGTGTGGGCACCCTGGCACTAGCCAAGGTGCCCCCACATCGTTCAGGGCAAATTCCCTGAACTTTGTGAGTGCGGGGACACCATTACACGCGTGCACTATACATAGGTCACTACCTATATATAGCGTCACAATGGTAACTCCGAACATGGCCATGTAACATGTCTAAGATCATGGAATTGTCACCCAAATACCATTCTGGCATTGGGGGGACAATCCATGATCCCCCGGGTCTCTATCACGGAACCCAGGTGCTGCCAAACTGCCTTTCTGGGGTTTCCACTGCAGCTGCTGCTGCTGCCAACCCCTCAGACAGGATTCTGCCCTCCTGGGGTCGGGGCAGCCCCAGCCCAGGAAGGCAGAACAAAGGATTTCCTCTGAGAGAGGGTGTTACACCCTCTCCCTTTGGAAATAGGTGTGAAGGGCTGGGGAGGAGTAGCCTCTCCCAGCCTCTGGAAATGCTTTGATGGGCACAGATGTGCCCATCTCTGCATAAGCCAGTCTACACCGGTTCAGGGATCCCCCAGCCCTACTCTGGCGTGAAACTGGACAAAGGAAAGGGGAGCGACCACTCCCCTGACCAGTACCTCCCAGGGGAGGTGCCCAGAGCTCCTCCAGTGTGTCCCAGACCTCTGCCATCTTGGAAACAGAAGTGTTGGGGGCACACTGGACTTCTCTGAGTGGCCAGTGCCAGCAGGTGTCGTCAGAGACCCCCTCTGATAGGCTCTTACCTTTCTTGGTAGCCAATCCTCCTTTCTTGGTAGCCAAACCTCCTTTTCTGGCTATTTAGGGTCTCTCCTCTGGGGTATTCTTCAAATAACTAATGCAAGAGCCCACCAGAGTTCCTCTGTACTTCCCTCTTCAACTTCTGCCAAGGATCGACCGCTGACTGCTCCAGGACGCCTGCAAAACCTCATCAAAGTAGCAAGACGACTACCAGCAACATTGTAGTGCCTCATCCTGCCGGCTTTCTCGACTGTTTCCTGGTGGTGCATGCTCTGAGGGCTGTCTGCCTTCACCCTGCACTGAAAGCCAAGAAGAAATCTCCTGTGGGTCGACGGAATCTTCCCCCTGCTGACGCAGGCACCAAAAGACTGCATCACCGGTCCTCTGGGTCCCCTCTCATCCTGACGAGCGTGGTCCCTGGAACACAGGAACTCTATCCAAGTGACCCCCACAGTCCATTGATCCTTCAGTTCAAGTTTGGTGGAGGTAAGTCCTTGCCTCCCCACGCTAGACCGCAAACCTGTGTACTGTGTGATTTGCAGCTGCTCCGGCTTCTGTGCACTTCTCCAAGGATTCCTTCATGCACAGCCTAGCCTGGGTCCGAAGCACTCCGTTCTGCAGTGCTCAAACCCTCTGAGTTGGACTCCGACGTCGTGGGACCCTCCTTTTGTGACTCCGGTTTCACAAATTTTCTAAGTGCCTGCTCCGGTACTTCTGCGGGTGCTGCCTGCTTCTGCGGGGGCTCTCTGAGTTGCTGAGCGCCTCCTCTGTCTCCTCCTCCAAGGGGCAACATCCTGGTCCTTCCTGGTCCCCAGCAGCACCCAAAAACCTCTGCCGTGACCATTGCAGCTAGCAAGGCTTGTTTGTGCTATTTCTGCGTGGAAACACTTCTGCAACATCTTCCATCCAAAGGAGAAGTTCCTAGCCCTTTTCGTTGTTGCAGAATCTTCGGTTTCTTCCACCCGGAGGCAGCCCTCTTGCACCTTCATCCGGGATTTCCTGGGCTCCTGCCCCCCCCGGACACTATCGCGACTCTTGGAATTGGTCCCGTTGCCTTGCAGGTCCTCACGTCCAGGAATCCGTCTTCAGTGTTTTGCTGGTGCTTGTGGTTCTTGCAGAATCCTCCTATCACGACTATTGTGTCTTTCTGGGGTAGTAGGGTAACTTTACTCCTACTTTTCAGGGTCTTAGATTGGGGTATTTTGGACACCCTTACTGTTTTCTTACAGTCCCAGCGACCCTCTACGAGCTCCCATAGGTCTGGGGTCCATTCGTGATTCGCATTCCACGTTTGGAGTATATGGTTTGTGGTGCCCCAGACCTATGTTCACCTATTGCATCCTATTGTGATTCTACATTGTTTGCACTACTTTTCTTACTCACCTGTTTTGGGTTTGTGTACATATAACTTGGGTATATTACCTTCTAAGTGAGGGTACTCTCTGAGATACTTTTGACATATTGTCATAAAAAGACCTTTATTTTTAGTAATTCTGAGTATTGTGTTTTCTTTATGATATTGTGCTATATGATATAAGTGGTGTAGTAGGAGCTTTGCATGTCTCCTAGTTCAGCCTAAGCTGCTTTGCCATAGCTACTAATAAGGGATAACTGGACCTGGCATAGGGTGTAAGTACCACAAGGTGGAGAAGTGTGGCTCAATGGTTAGAGCGGCAGACCCTGATGCAGAGGTGTGGCCTGGGACCAGGGTTCAATTCCCGCCTTATTGGGTCTTGGGCTCAATTTCCTCAGACCTGATAACTCTCGCGTCAGTGCCAATCTAATCATGGGGTCCCACTCTGTAACTCTGGGCAATAGCTTGCTTAATCTCCCCAACGAACCCAACAGCGCTAGGGATGCCTGCCTTCACCTTGGGGGTGCCCAGGAGTGGTCACTTCACAGGGAAAGCCAGGAAGGGTTCCACAGCGGTATGTGTAAAAGCGCCAAGATGCCCTCAGGGTAAAAGAGCGCTATACAAGTACAAAGTTTACAGTTTTACAAGGTACCCACTATAAGCCAGGCCAGCCTCCTACAGTAAGAGAACCGTCCGAAGTTTGGTCAGGTTGTGTTGGGCTAGCCATCAGGAGACCCATTGAAGTTGTGCTGCAAGATAGTAAATTTCGAACGAGGTTGCACCCAGACCACCCCCTTCAACAGGCAGCTGCAGTTTCAGTAAAGCTATATGGTGATGTTTGTTATTCCACATTAGTTTTCACAGTAAAGCATCCAAATCATGAGAAAAAGCTGCAGGGGGTGGGGGGAGGACAACTGCAAGGTTGGTGAAATGATATAGAAGCCAGGGGAGCATAACCATTTTAAATACGGCAATCTTGCCCATGGGGGCTAGCAGGATGTGGTTTCTAAAATTGGACCTACGATTTGAGGGGTATATAGGCCCTGCGAATGTTGCCTCAGAAAGATTCACGGGGAGAGGTATAGGTGGACCTCTAGATAGCGAACCGCAACTCTCCGCCACTCAAGCTGTTGTCTCCTCTCATCGGGACCTCATTGGGGGTAATGAGTCTACGAAGTGAAATACACAGGATTTCACCCAATTTACCCGTAATTCAGAAACGTGTGCGAAGGAACTCAACATGGTGTGAATAGAAGAGAGGTCTGTGCAAACATCTCGGATGTAAAGTAGGAGATTGTCTGCACAGAGGGATACTGCATGGGTCACGCAACCGAAGGGGATGCCCATGGACACTATTAAGGGATCGCCAGAGGTCACAGCTGTGACCTCTGGCATGCCTCTTGAGACCCCTGGCACTGCCTTTGCAGCCCTTAGCCTAAGAGGTGGCAAAACAAGTCCCAGTCACACAAGGGCAGACCCGCTTTCCTTTTTTGTTTTGTCAATTCTTAATAACACTAAGGGGGTCATTACAACCCTGGCGGACGGTGTTAAAGCGGCGGTAAGACCGCCAACAGGCCGGCAGTAACACTTTTGGAATTATGACCGTGGCGGAAACTGCTAACAAAGACAGCCACTTCAACACTCCGACCGCCACAGCGGTACAAAAAAACAGCACGGCGGTCACCGCCAACAGACAGGCGGAGGGCAAAGTACCGCACACACTACTATGACAGGCCAATCCGCCACCTTTTCCGGGGCCGATTCACCGCAGATAAAAACACGGCGGAAACAGGAATTTTGAAGGAAAAACGCTCACCTCTACACATTCCACGAGGAAGGTGGACACCATGGAGCCGGAACTCCATGTTTTTCCTGCGATAGTCTTCCTGCTCCTGTACCAGGAGCACCAACGCCGGGGCGAAGACCACGGTGAGTACTGCACCTACAACACATGGGAGGCAAAAAACAGGGACACACACACACGCAACACCCCCACCCTCACCCACTACAACACACACACCAATGCATATCTAAGCATTACAGTTACACCCCCCAACCCCCCCGAAAGAATGCAAAGACAAAATGAAATGAGTGTAACCATTGTAATATATCAAAATTCAGTAAGCAAATATATACATATATACACTATTAACAAAATATAAACCAAGATTAGTAGTCCAGGTATTGCACCATTCATTGTCCGTGGACCACTGGGCCCAAAATGCATGGACGAGGCCCACACACGATACCAGATCAAAACAGAGAGAACACTGCAGGGGCATCAGATAGAAATACAACAGGCACCTTAGGGGGAAGGGAAGGGGGGCACCTCAGCCGGATGAGTGCACGACGCCAGATCCACGAGGGGGCTCCATGCCCATTAATGTATCCTGGGGAGTGCAAAGCCATAGTCTCTCAAGTCTCTCCAGTGGGTGGTTTGCCCACTGCTGCATCCTGGGGAGTGCAAAGCCACAGTCTCTCAAGTCTCTCCAGTGGGTGGTTTGCCCACTGCTGCATCCTGGGGGGTGCAAAGCCACAGTCTCTCAAGTCTCTCCAAACAGTCTCCACTGGTTCTGGGGGGGGGGACTGGTGCCCAGAGTGCTTCATCCTGCCAAGGACTGAGGTAGTGGATGTGACACTCCACTGGTTCTGGAGGGGGCTTTGTGCCCAGAGTGCTTCATCCTGCCAAGGACAGAGGTAGTGGATGTGATACTCCACTAGTTCTGGAGGGGGACTGGTGCCCAGAGTGCTTTATCCTGCCAAGGACAGTAGTAGTGGATGTGATACTTCACTGGTTCTGGAGGGGGACTGGTGCCCAGAGTGCTTCATCCTGCCAAGGACTGAGGTAGTGGATTCGATACTCCACTGGTTCTGGAGGGGGCTTTGTGCCCAGAGTGATTCATCCTGCCAAGGACAGAGGTAGTGGATGTGATACTCCACTGGTTCTGGAGGGGTACTGGTGTCCAGAGTGCATCACTCACCCCGTGACGGTCCCTGTTGCGTCAGTGCCCCTGCCGCTCATGGGCTAGCGGTGCTTGAGTAGACAGTGCTTGCCCTGACTTGGCGGTCCTTGCCCTGTTCAGCGGTGCTTGCCCTGTTCAGCGGTGCTTGACTTGGCGGTCCTGACCCTGTTCAGTGGTCCTTGCCCTGTTCAGCGGTGCTTGACTTGGCGGTCCTTGCCCTGTTCAGCGGTCCTTGCCCTGTTCAGCGGTGCTTGACTTGGCGGTCCTTGCCCTTTTCAGCGGTGCTTGTCCTGTTCAGAGGTGCTTGACTTGGCGGTCCTTGCCCTGTTCAGCGGTGCTTGCCCTGTTCAGCGGTGCTTGACTTGGCGGTCCGTGCCCTGTTCAGCAGTGCTTGCCCTGTTCAGCGGTGCTTGACTTGGCGGTCCGTGCCCTGTTCAGCGGTGCTTGCCCTGTTCAGCGGTGCTTGACTTGGCGGTCCTTCATTGCCCAGCTGGGCTGGGGCTGGCGGTGCTTCATTGCCCAGCTGGGCTGGGGCTGGCGGTCCTTCATTGGGCAGCTGGGCTGTGGCTTGCGGGCCCTCCTGGGCAGTTGGGCTGTGGCTGGCGGGGCCCTCCTGGGCAGCTGGGCTGTGGCTGGCGGGGCCCTCCTGGGCAGCGACGATGGGGCTGGCGGTGGCCTCCTGGTCAGCGACGATGGGGCTGGCGGTGGCCTCCTGGTCAGCGACGATGGGGCTGGCGGTGGCCTCCTGGTCAGCGACGATGGGGCTGGCGGGGCCCTCCTGGCCAGCGGGGATGATGGTGGTCTTCTCCGCCGTGCTGCTCCTCCCAGACTTGCCGGCTTTCTTCTGGCCCTTCCCCACCTTGGGAGGAGTCACAGCTGAGTCCACACTCCCCACCGGGACCCCTGGGTGCGGCTTGGGTGGCTAGAGTCTTCCCCCTCTCCCGCCGGGCACTGGCCAACTTCTGGTGCTTCACAGGGGGGGAATGGCTGTGCTGTGGCTCCGTGCCACACTGGCTGGCCTGGTGGCCGGTGCACTCCACATACCTGTGACAACAGGCACCACTGGTCCCATAGATTTAGTGGCTGAGGTGCTAGTTCGGGACCTATGAGTTGGACGGGGGGTGGTGGGAAATAGGTTAAGGGTGGACAGGAAAAGTTGTTTGGAGACACTGGGACGGGTAGCTGGAGGGGGTTTGGGAGTGGAGGAAGAGGTGGTGGTTGTAGGAGGTTTAGGTTTTGTGGTTTTGGGTGCAGGTGCATGCGCTAGAGGCTGTTGTGAGGTGGATGTATGTTGGGTGGGTGTGTGCCTGCGTTTGTGTATCTTCGGAGGGGGCGTCACAGACACAAGGGAGAGGACACAGGGGACGTGTGAATGGTAGTGGGGGTGGTGACTGCACGTGAGCGGGGTGTGCTGGTGCGGGACGTAGTGGCTGTAGAGGTAGTGTATGCAGGTGTGAGTGTAGACGAGATTGGGAGGGAGGAGGGAGACGAGGAGGAGGGGGACACAGTGGAGGCAGTGGATGTTGGTGTGTATGTATGTGTGTGATGCTTGCGTGAGTGCCTGTGGGATGTGTGGTGCTTATGTTTGCCTGAGCTTCCCTTGTGTGATTAGGTGTGTGCAGGCTGGTCTGATGGTGTGCTTGGGATAGGCAGAGGTACAGGGGATTGGGTCTGGGTGGAGGAAGTTGGAGGGGGGAGGCTAGACACAGGGACAATGGCTGCCATCAGTGCTGAGGCCAGAGTTTGAAAGGTTTGGTGAAGGGCCGCTTGACCCGAATGAATGCCCTCCAGGAATGCATTGGTTTGTTGCAACTCCCTTTCTACACCCTGGATGACATTCAAAATGGTAGACTGCCCAACAGTGAGTGATGTGAGGAGGTCAATGGCCTCCTCACTGAGGGCAGCACAGGTGACAGGGGCTGAGGTGCCTGGGGCGAAGGTGATGCCCACCTTCCTGGGTGAGCGGGCACGGGGCGAAGGCTGAGGAGCTGCTGGGAGGGCGGTGATGGTGGGGGGGGGTGGCGGCTGTACCTGTAGAAGTGGGGGGCACAGATGTTGCCGCCACCACAAGGGAGCTCCCATTGGAGGACGAGTCGGTGTCGCTGGTTTCAGCTCCTGTCACCACCGTGGTGCTCCCCTCGCCCTCCGTCCCACTGGTGTATTCAGAGTCCGTAGTGTGGCCCTCCATGGCCATGTGGGATGCAGCTCCCTTGTGCTGCGGTGCCACTGCTCCTCCGCCTGATGATGCTAATGCACACAAGAACAGAGAGACCGCAAAAAAGGGGGGGGGAACAGAAGAAAGACTGGTTGAGTGCATGGCTTACCGCTACCGTTGCCGGACAAGACAGACACAGAAGCCCCCTGCACTACGTCGCGCTGTTGGGCTCTACAGTGCAATTCCTGGGAAATGGCCTACAAGGCTATGGACGACATATGCACACATAGATGACACAGGTGCATGAGTAGCTGTAGTTGGCACTCTACAGAGGTGGGGTGGGGGGGCCACAGGGCCATGCCTTACAAAGGGTCCTAGCCTATGGAACTCGCCCTGGCCTAGGGAAACCCACAGCCCTCCTCCCCCTCCCAGACCCCTCCACTGCACGCAAAGTCAGCTGAATGAGAGTGTACTCATCCCCTTGTGTCTGCTGTGGTGCCCTCAAGCGCCCATCCAACTCCGGGTAGGCCACCGCCAGGATCCGGAACATCAGGGGGGTCATGGTTCGACGGGCACCACTCCCACGTTGGGAGGCCATCCCCAGCTGACCTTCCACCGTCTTCTTGCTCCAGCAGCGAATGTCCTCCCATCTTTTCCGGCAGTGGGTGCTCCGTCTGTGGTGGACCCCCAGGGTCCGGACGTCCTTGGCGATGGCATGCCAAATATCCTTCTTCTGGTGGGCGCTGACCTACGTGAAATGTACAGGGGAAGAAGAGAAGTCCTTACCAACTGCGCCGTCAAAGTGAGTGGCCCCCATCCCTACCCTTGCCATGTGGCACATGCACCCACCGTCTTTCATTCACTCAGAACTCTGCCCCCTTCCTTCTTACAACCAGCCCTCTCCACACAGGCATAGCCCATACAACATGCTCCCTGTGCACTTACCTGTTGGTCTGGAGGACCGTAGAGTAGCGTGTACTGGGGGAGGACCCCATCGACGAGCTTCTCCAACTCCTCCGATGTGAAGGCAGGGGCCCTTTCCCCAGACGCATGAGCCATTGTCTCTTCCAGACCGAGGTCACAGCAGCACTTGCAGTATAGGTCCTCTCCTGTTGAAGATCAGGTATCGAGTGATTCAACAGATAGAAAATGGTGGTCACGTCCGCGGCGGTGCGGACCATCACCGCCGGCGTACATCGCCAT
Source organism: Pleurodeles waltl (assembly GCF_031143425.1). Lineage (NCBI taxonomy): Eukaryota > Metazoa > Chordata > Amphibia > Caudata > Salamandridae > Pleurodeles > Pleurodeles waltl. Next base: position 405,488,105 of record NC_090446.1, read on the forward strand.
TGGCTCCTGGGACCCATAGGGTCCAATGTTAACCAATGCAGTATTGCGCCGCGGTCTTCGACCGCCTACCGCGACGGTGTACAACGCCAGCGCAGTTACCTCACATCCCATTGTCCCACTTTACAGGTCAGGCAGCCGCCATTTCAGGGGCCCACATGGCCTAATTACCAACTGCGTCACACATACCTAGGCCTACTCTCAACACACATACAGGCCACATTTTGTGATTGAATGGTGTTCTGTGTAGACTGTGGGTACATACCTCTGAGTTGTTTGACTCTGGTTGCGGTTGTCCTTCATAGGCACCGTCCGCTGGGACATGTGAGGAGATGGCGGAATCCTCCAGTGTACCGACCGCTGGTGGACCTGTCGACAATGGAGGAAAGAAATTTGATAATCACCTACAGGTTTGACCGTGCCACAATCCAGGAACTGTGTACCCAGCCGCCATTTCAGGGGCCCACATGGCCTAATTACCAACTGCGTCACACATACCTAGGCCTACTCTCAACACACATACAGGCCACATTTTGTGATTGAATGGTGTTCTGTGTAGACTGTGGGTACATACCTCTGAGTTGTTTGACTCTGGTTGCGGTAGTCCTTCATAGCACCGTCCGCTGGGACATGTGAGGAGATGGCGGAATCCTCCAGTGTACCGACCGCTGGTGGACCTGTCGACAATGGAGGAAAGAAATTTGATAATCACCTACAGGTTTGACCGTGCCACAATCCAGGAACTGTGTACCCAGTTGGAGCCTGACCTGATGTCAGCTACCTGCCATCTCACAGGAATCCCCCCTCAAGTGCAGGTGCTATCAGTGCTCCATTTCCTTGCTAGTGGGTCTTTTCAAACAACTGTGGCCATGGCATCAGGGATGTCCCAGTCTATGTTTTCAAACGTATTGTCCAGAGTGTTGTCTGCCCTGCTGAAACACATGCGGAGCTACATCGTTTTCCCTCAGGAGGAGGATTTGCGTACAGTGAAAGGTGACTTCTATGCCCTTGGACATATCCCCAACATCACAGGTGCCATTGATGGGACCCATGTGGCTTTGGTCCCCCCCCACAGGAGTGAACAGGTGTACAGGAACCGGAAGAGTTATCATTTGATGATTGTACAGATGGTATGTTTGGCAGACCAGTACATCTCCCATGTGAATGCCATGTTCCCTGGCGCAGTGCATGACGCCTACATCATGCGGAATAGCAACATCCCTTATGTGATGGGTCAACTCCAGAGGCACCATGTGTGGCTATTAGGTGACTCTGGTTACCCCAACCTGTCATGGCTACTGACCCCGGTGAGGAATCCCAGGACAAGGGCAGAGGAACGCTACAATGATGCCCATGGGCGAACTAGGAGGGTGATCGAGCGGACCTTCGGCCTCCTGAAGGCCAGGTTCAGGTGCCTCCATATGACAGGTGGATCCCTATTCTACTCACCAAAGAAGGTGAGCCAGATCATCGTGGCCTGCTGTATGCTTCATAACTTGGCTTTGCGACGACAGGTGCCTTTTCTGCAGGAGGATGGTCCAGATGGCGGTGTTGTGGCAGATGTGGAGCCTGTGTACTGTGATGTGGAGGAAGCAGAGGAAGAAGACATGCAGCACAGGGACTCAGTCATCCAGCAATATTTCTAGTGAAACACAGGTGAGAATACATTCCTGCCTACTACATGTACTTTTAAACTTCTACCTCTATCCTGTCTGTCGATTTCACCCAGTGTATGGTCACTGAGTTGTCACTTTCCCTTACTGTTTGACAGGTGTGGGTCCCAACGTGTGTCATCTGCTTAGATTCCTCAGGGACTAGAGCTGTGTGACATAGGTATGTTGACATTACTATTTCCTGAACATTTTGTCACTGTAATTGCAAATACACTATTTCGAAATCACAGACAGACTCCTGATCTTTTGGTGCTTTAGGTGTGTTTATTTAAATACAGAATATTGGAGGGGGAAGTTAAATGGTGAGGGGTGATGGTGGAGGAATGTCCATGGCAGAGTCCAGTCTATTAGTCTCGCAGGTGCATTGCCCATATGGGCATAGGAAGTGTAGCTGGGGCAGTTTCAATATGGACAGGGTGACAAAGTGGGACAGTGGGATGACAATCAGGGTGGTCTCATGTCTTGGTGGGGGTCTTGGCATCGTGCTCTGTCTTGTTCCTGGATCTCAGGGACCGTTTGTGGGGTGGTTCTCCGTCTGCAGGGGGTGGGGTGCTGGTGTGGTGGTCCTGTGGCGGGGCGTCCTGTCCACTAGCGCCTGCGGAGGTGGTGGGCAGTTCATCCTCCATGCTAAAGTCAGGAGCCCCTTGTAGTGCCACAGTGTCCCTCCTGGTGTTGAGTACTTCCTTCAGCACCCCTACGATGGTGCCCAGGGCAGAGCTGATGGTTCTGAGTTCCTCCCTGAACCCCAAATACTGTTCCTCCTGCATGCGCTGGGTCTCCTGAAACTTGGCCAGTACTGTTGCCATCGTCTCCTGAGAGTGGTGGTATGCTCCCATGATGGAGGAGAGGGCCTTGTGAAGAGTGGGTTCCCTTGGCCTGTCCGCCCCCTGTCGCACAGCAGCCCTCCCAGTTCCCCTGTGTTCCTGGGCCTCCGTCCCCTGGACCGTGTGCCCACTGCCCCCAGGTCCCTGTTGTTGTTGGGGTGGTGGGTTATCCTGGGTTCCCTGTAGTGGTGGACACACAGCTGATTGACGTGTCCTGGGGATGGAGGTATGGGCCCGCTGGGTGGGTGCTGTGCTGTTGTTTCCAGGGGGGGGAAGGTCTGTGGTGGCCTGTGCCTGTGTGAGGGGAACCGACTGTCCTGAGGCCCACGATGGTCCGGGCTGGTCATCTAGATCCAGGTGGACAGAGGTGCTGTCATCACTGTGGGCCTCTTCTGTGGGTGGGGTGGAGATGTCTGGACCCTCCTGTCTGGCGACGTTGGGTAGTGGTCCTGCAGGGGTGGAAAGGCATGATTATTGCATCTGTGTGTGGCATGGTGTGCAATGGGTGGGTGAGCGTGTACCCCGGTGCTGGCATTCCTGTGTGGGGGCTTGTGTGATGATGGTTTAGGGGGGTATATGGGTATGTGCAGTGGGCATGCTTTAGTGATGGGTGTCCATGCATTGGTGTTGCATGCAGGGCTTGGTGTTGGGATGGGTGGTTTGTGATATTGGTACATTTGTGAGGAGTTGGAGTGATAGGGGTGGGAGCGAGGGTGGCGGTATGTGATAGCATGCAGGTAGGGTGGGGAATATGGTAGTTAAAGGTTTGACTTACCAGAGTCCATTCCTCCACCGACTCCTGCGAGGCCCTCAGGATGCAGAATCACCAAGACCTGCTCCTCCCATGTTGTTAGTTGTGGGTGAGGAGGTGGGGGTCCGCCGCCAGTCCGCTGAACCTCCTGGTGGTGTCTTGAGACCACGGAACGCACCTTCCCCCGTAGGTCATTCCACCTCTTCCTGATGTCCTCCCGATCTCTTGGGTGTTGTCCCACTGCGTTGACCCTGTCGACTATTCGTCGCCATAGCTCCATCTTCCTTACAATTGAGGTGTGCTGCACCTGTGCTCCAAATAGCTGTGGCTCTACCCGGCCGATTTCCTCCACCATGACCCTGAGCTCCTCCTCCGAGAACCTGGGGTGTCTTTGCCGTGCCATGGGGTGGTGTAGGTGATGTGTGGGGTGGTGTGTGTGGTGATAAGTGTGGTGATATGTAGTGGTGTGTGGTGTTTTGTGAGTTGAAGTTGTGTGGGTGATGGTGTTGTGTGCCTGTGGATGCTAGTTTGTGGATGGTGGTGTCTCTCTCTGGCCTTCTCTCTGTAATAGTGATCATAGGGGTTTGTGGGTGATGTGGGTGTGTGTTTTATATTGTATTGGGTGTGTGGGAGTGGTGTGTGTATGTGTATCAGGTGTGTGTATTTCGAATTGTCCAATGTGGCTGTGTTTTGTAAGAGTGTGTATATTTTGAGCGCTGCGGTGTGTACCGCCAATGGAATACCGCGGTTGAAAGACCGCCGCGTGGATTCGTGTGTTGTGATAGTGTGGGCGTATTTCTGTTGCCGTGACGGTGGAGGTTTTTTTTTCCGCCAGTTTATCACTGACCTTTGGTGTGGCGGACTTGTGTGGGTGTCTGAATTTTGTCGGATTCCGAGATGTCATAATAGCTGTGGCGGAATTCCGCTGCCGCAGCGGTGTGTTGGCAGTCTTCTGCACGGCGGTAAGCGGCTTTTACCGCCAATGTTGTAATGACCGCCTATGTGAATAATATGTTCGTATTCACTATTAGTGTAACAAAGGATGAATTACAGTTTGCTGGAATATGACCCTCCCTGGCAGCTGAAATAAGTAAAAAATTATTTTAAATGTATGTTGTGTGCGCGCTTGCAGGTAAGTTTGTGCTTATGTGAGAACGAGTGTGTGTATGTGTAAATGTGTGTGTATGCATAAGCATGCGTGTGTGAGTGAAAGTAAAGGTTCAATGTTGTGTGATATCACCTCCGCTACCCCTGGCATTTAGGTGAATTGATGTTCATGGGGATGGCTCATGTTTCTCCCTCTGAATGGAGTCGGGAAGCCAGAGGGTCCGCTGGGACCGCAAACATCAGTGGAGAGAGGGGATAGCCCTATCTTGTGCTTCTCTCCACAGGGGAGTGCCAGGGAGACTAAGCTGCCCAGGTGAACCCTGAATCAGGGAGTAGTCGGCTATATGACCGAAGGCGCTTACCCACTCTGAATGTCAACAGTACCCGGAAGAGGAAGTCCCATTCCAGGGTGTTGAATGCCTTCTCTAAAATGAGAATAAGACAAGAGGCATAAGGGAATCTACCATGGGCCTGGTCCATTATGTGGAAGAGATGTTGTATAATATGAGAGGTGTTGTGTCCTGGGACAAAACTGTCTTGGTCAGGGTGGATGACATCTTGCAGGAATTGTGCATAGCGGTCAGCGAGTATCTTTCCCAAAATTTCATAATCCATGCCCAATATAGAAATGGGACAATAGGACGAGAGAAGGGTCAGATCCTGGTTAGGTTTGGGAAGTGACATCAGGACGAATTCACATTTGGAGAGGGGTAGACTCTGTGCGTAGTGCCTCTTTGTAGACCTCTGCCAGGCAAGGAGAGAGCAGAAAGTGTTATAGTATTCTAATAGAAGACCATCAAGGCAGGAATGGCATTTTATTCCTGGCTAGTGTGGCAATAGCTTCTAATCCCCTGGATGGTTAAGGGCTCATCCAGTTCTTCATGACAAATTGGAGTGATGCTCAGAAGGGAGCACCCAGAGAGGAAGGAGTTAATATCCATTTACAGGGGATGCTGGGCCACAGCATGTATTGTGGAATAGTATGTGAGGAAGGCTTCTAGGATGGTCTGTTGGGTACGAAGGCTTGTACCTGTGGATGATCTGAGCTCAAGGATTGCCCCAGAGCTGGAATTCTGGCAGGCCAGCTAAGCCAGAAGCCTACCCAATTTGTCACCCTCCAGGTGCGTTTTAGTCTCATATGCTTTGAAGTTAAAGCAAAGCAGTTATTCAAGGACTGTGGTGTAATGATTCCTGGCATCTGAGAGGGATGCCTTTTGGAAGCATCAAACCCTACTGCTTTATTTAGGCCAGAGATAAGGTGTTCTGTCTTAATGATTTCCTGGTATAAAGTTCTGCAGACTTCAGAGATTTCTAGGATGCAATGCCCACCAATAACTACTTTAAGTGTCCCATTCGATAAAATGCAATGCCGCCGAACCGTTATTGTTAGAGAAATATTGAGTGATGTGTTGAGCATGGGAGGCCTGGAAGGAAGGGTCCTCCAAAATCTCCTTTGGTAGAGTGATGTGGGTACTGTGGCTGGCGGGCACCATAGGGGAGGTTCATTGTGTGTACGTCATGGTCAGAAAGTATGTGGCCCCAATAATCTGTCTGGCACACCGCATCTAGGAGAGTAGACAAAAGGAAGATGCACAGAGGTTGTGGACTGCTGCATAGGAATAGAATCGCTCACCGGTATGGATCGACTGTCCCTCATCAATCAAAGCCCAGCAGTTAGCTCACTCCTGTGACTTGTTCAGACTAAAGTGTCTGCCGTCTGTGGCGTAACTAGTGGTGTTGAGGTGAGGTCTGCCTGCATTAAGTGATTCCTCATCAGTTGTAAAGATGAACAAGAAATGACCACAGCACTCAACAATGTACAGAAGAGAAAAGCATTAGTAAAAGCTTGCAAGTTAGTTAATAAATCAATCAGTATTCCTCTTGGTGTTCCAGTGGGTCTTTTATTCAGATTGATATTCATATATTCCAAGGTACAGTCAAACAGGCACAGCCAACACGTGTTTCATCACAACTGCGACTTCATCAAGGCTGTAGGAAATATACAGTACCGTGTTATAGAAAGGTGCATATAGACTGGAACAATAAAAACTTCTTAGAGAACAAATGTAAGTGTATAGACACGGCAAACAAAACCAGTATGAAAACGTGCGGTAACAAAATGTGCAAAATGGTCGTGAGATTTACTTCAATAGTGACCAACAAAAGGTGGAGCCCAATAATGGCAGATGTACCAGGATATGGGTATATCATATCCGGAGAGATCATATTGTAAAGATTGTTGAAAAGACTGCTGTTATAGTGGGTGCTGATGTCAACGTAAGCTTTGAGCCCTCAACTCTCTTAAGGGATATTGCTGGCAAGGAAGACCAGTTGAGGGGTGTGCTACAACCTTCAGGCCCATGAATACCGTCTCTGGCCAAGGTAGCTCTACAAATGATAGATCTTTGCTTATGCTGCAACATAACAGCCTGTAACAGCCAAACCACCAGGCACCCTATTTTTAGAAATAACACCTATTAGAGTCATATTGTTATATATTTTTGGACCTACACTCTTGGAAGAACCTTATTGACATGGAAATTACTCAATGGTTTAAGAGCGACCACTTTCTCTTGCTTCTCACCCTTCACAAGACCATTTAGGCTCACAGAAATGACTGCCTGTTGGGGACTTATTGGTTACTAATATTCAGAGGAATATAAGATGGGAGTGAGTCGTAAATAGTGAACATATTAACGTCCAATTGTACCATTGTTTGGGTTCCACTTTGCGTGTATTTGCTGACCTTGATTCGTCACCTCTCACTGTTATGGATTCTCATGACAAGTGTTTTGAGGCTCTGAAAAACTCCTTTTATTTTTTGTACCAAACCGCCCTCCAGTAGGAGTAGGCTGCCGTCTACTAACTCCATGTGGTACAATAAGGCCTGTAGGGCAGGAAAGTGTCTTTTAATCGAAACTATTAAAAGTGGCTCCTTATATGGAATCCAGATCGTTAGAGCTAATTATAAAGCAGTCCAAACGAAGGCCAGAGTAACTTGGGATATTGCTGTATGGGATGTCATCCTGGTTTCTCGTTGTTGGGGGAATCATGCAGACTGTTGGCACACAATTAGCTAGAGTTAAAAAATGATCATAATGAGACCAGAGATCAACGTCTTCCCTCAGGATTGGGTTAGTCACTTCCAAACACTTTACAGCAACAATGCTGTTGGTTCCGCTACCCCTACTATCTTGGAATCTGAGGAGGCTGGCATCGACCCTCTAGTGACAAGTTCCGCATTTGTGCAGGAACTGGATGATGATGTAAGTTCCTTTTTCTTGTTGGCCGAAACTAATCATGCCATTTGCCTGCAGAAAGCAGGTGAGGCTCCTGGACCAGACAAGATCCCTGCAGATATTTTCAAGTCAGACCCCTTATTTGGGCTCCTTATTTAAATCACGTCGCCAATGCAATCATGGCTGCTGCCCAAATCCCTGCTACCTAGAAAAGTGCAAGGATCATTCCTACATTCAGGAATGGCCCTAAATCCGACCCCACAAATTATCGACCAATAAGAATTATCGATACACATCCCAGAAAATATTCTGCAGGCAAATTCTAAGTCACGTTCTAATGTGAATTGAAGACAACAAGATCTTCTCAGTTCCAAGCAGGGTTCCGCTCCAAGACGAGCACAGTGGACCAAGTCTTTAGATTCCAACTTATTAGATGAAAAGTGGTTAATATTAACAGGGGCAACCTGTATTTAGCATTTGTCAACCTAAAAGTGACAGAGAAAGGCTCTGGTGTACCCTAAGATATTAGGGCTTCTAACGCCCCTTCTGGATATCATAGTGCATCTCCATACTGACAACTACACACAAATCAGATAGTGAGTTAATTGGGAAACAACTGACAACATAAAAGTTGCCATTGGGATTTGACAATGTTGCGTTCTTGTCTCCACACGATTCCTTCTTTTCATAAATGTTTGTGTAGACTTCCTCCTGGGCTGTGAAAATGACTCTCCAGTTTTAGGTGGCACAAAAAAGCCAGCTCTGTTGTTTGCAGATTATACCTTGCTAGTGTCCAAAGCACCAAATGGAATCGAGACCCTACTAGCTAGGTTTAAACTGTTTTGCACTAATTATGGCCTAGGTATTATTACCAGCAAAACAAAGTTCATGGCTATCCACCTGCACAAGCACTTTAGATGGTTCCTAGGTTTGGACCGTCTGGACCTTGAGAGAGTAATATATTCTGACTACCTGAATATCTTCTTGTTTAGCATTAACTATTGGGTTAGCCAGATCACAAAGAGCACACTGTTATTAAAACATAGGGTGGCTGCCACACTAAGATCTTGCAAAAAAAACACCTCCTTTTATCCTGTATCCCCTCTTCGAGAAATTTGGAGAGCTCAAGCAGTGGCAGCCACAGTTTATGGGGCATAACTTTGGGAGGGTAGCAGCATCAAGGAATTGGGAAATACAGAACACACATTTTTGAGGGCGGTACTTAAACTCCCCCAAAGTGGCCCACTAATTTTCAAACGAGATTTGGGTATGCAATCCATTATCCCCAAAGTGAGACTCAAACCAATTTTGTATTGGATGAGGATTTGGTTGACCATTCAGTTGGCACCCTATAAGGAATGCCTTAGAAACATCGTGGATAGGTAAAAGGAAGTGGAGGTTCTACAGTTGTTAAAGTATGCAAAGCAGGCATTAGTCTCTAAGGGCCTGATCGATTTCTGGACTAACAGAGTTTCCTACACGTCTTCTTCCATCAGAATGGTGCAGTCTTTCTTCTGGGACAATGAGGAGAGGAAATGGAATCAATCATCAAACCTAGGTTCATTAACAAATAGATTTTTTTTTAGATAAACCAACTTATTCGTTTGAGCCATGCATAGGGATAACATTGACCCACCCATCACAAAGGCCCTTTATATCAGTTTTAGGCTAGGTGCCCTTCCACCTGCAATTTTTACTGCTAAGTGGAAAGGCCTAACTGAAGGTAATAAACTTTGCCAGGCATGTAGTGAAGCGGAAGAAACTGAGGAACAACTTTTGTTCTTCTGCCCAAAGTACTCCAGCACGGTAAACGCTGGATTTCGCTACTATGGGGCACCCTGGGAATTCGTCAACACTGGGTCGCATTGAGAATTTGTAGGTCAGGTACCACATCCTACATCGTCTTTTCAGTAGCAAAATACCTTGAGTGTATCTGGTCTATTCGGTCCAAGATCCTATCCTTTCTAGCTCCTATTGAGTTTACTATGACATAAGTACCTGTACTACTTGGTCCCAGCTAGTTAGACCTGATATAGGATTATTACCAGAACAATTTGGTTGAAAGGAGTAATAATAAAAGAGGGAATCATTGGTAGAGAAATCACATTAATGTTTGTACAAATACATTTAACAATGTACGTTATTAACGCTGTAATTACGATATTGCACTTTGATGTTTGGGGCTAAATGGACCTGAGCCTACCTCTAATAGATTTAATCATGGTTATTCTTAGATTCAAATCTTTCATTGCCATACCTATTATTGCTTGCCTAATTGTACCTACTAAAGCAGTTTATTGCCTCTGATATAAATATATGTGAATTTTAATCTATGTGAAAAAATGTTTTGACGTGTTTTGATGTGTTGCTTGGTTGAATTTTAAATATTTAATGTATATATGTGCAGAATTGAAAATTGTTTAGGTTGCTTCTAAGGTCTTTGATCGAAATAAAGTGCTTAAAGGAAAAAAAATAAAACGGGTTCCGATCCACAAAGTTCGATATAAAAAAATGGAATTGGCGTGACTATGCATATGAGCAGTTTTGGGGAGGCCCTGTGTGATGCGAAAATGCATGTGTGGTAACCGGTGAACGAAGCACTGCGCTGTTATAGAAGCAGTTTCTGATCCCAGTCATCAGAAGAGATTCCCACCCCGGTTGGGAATGGGGAAAAGCCAAGATAAAGTGTAATGTTAAATGCTCACTTACAAAAAGAGGAAATAGTAATATAAAGTCAGTAGAAAGGCAAAGCCTTATGGTTTTCACTAAACTAAGCAGGTCACACTGAAAATGTCACAACTTATCAACGAAAACAAGAGCCTAGATCCTCTCCCTCCATGACGCAAGTAGCTATTTTCCATCACATAAAGAACGCAAGAACAATAATACCATCATAGCCCCTTCAAATGAAGACATAGTTGCTGCTAAATGCCTGTCGAACAGAAATGACCATCTTACTAGCATTAGCTGATGATTACCTAACGGCATTTGTATGAAGTAAAGTCTTGAGACTAAATGCACCACTTGCTCACTTACATTACAGCCTTCATTTACTCGAGGAATATTGTACTTTTATTGGGTGCTAAAAGGCATTTCATTGGGATAAATTGAACTATATATGTGCTACTCTAGGCACTTCAATATAATTAGACCAATTCAGCAAATAATCCTAAAGACATACAAAGAGACAATAGCGACTGACCCAGTCACGGCTCACTGCGCGGTGAAGGGGAGGGGTGGGGGGTGAGGGGGGTTGTGGAATTGACAAAATGAATTAAAAAAAATAATTTAAGGGAAAAAAAAAAAAACGTACCTGATTCCCAAGTCCCAGCCGCATCGCCGGTCTTCAGGCTGCACTGTGGGCACAGGCTCCCAGCCTGCCCTGCGGCCAATCCTAACACTGCTCTCATGCTGCTGGCAGCATGAAAGCAGCGGTAGGATTGGCTGGAACACCCAGACTTGGTGCTCACAGGCAGACTGGGAGCCTATGCCTGCTCTCTCCAACCCGGCAACACAGTGGAGAGCGCTCAGTGCACATGTGTGATTTGTGAGACGGCCAGCCAAACACACATGCGCACTGAGGGGAGTGTACACCACTCCCCCTCCATGCTCGTCATCCCCCACGGCCCCACCCCTTTAAAAATAAAACCATACGAAAAACAGTTTGTTATCCTTTTATTTTTTAGTTTTGAATTTGCTGCTTCTGGCATTTGGGCGACGCTCCTCCGCCATATAGGAGGAGCTGCCACTGGGCTGACCTCACAATGATATATCACCTGAATCCTTCAACCTCCATCCAGGACCATGACAAAGGGCACCCTTTCAAAACTTCTGCAATCACTGGTCAAAGAACACCTGGCACACACGGTTAGGTAGGGTGCTATTGACTGAGGTTATCAAAATAACAGTTAAAGAATGTATGATGTAGGCTCCATTCGGGCATGGTCTTGTACATTTCAAACAAGATGATAACTCTCACAGCAATCTGCAATTACTTCAAGATTATGGATCTAGCTCTGCATACCGGGCTATTTTTACACGTCTGAATTAAAACCGATAAGTGTTGTCCTCCACTCTTGGATTATAGGTGCCCTCGTTTAAATAAAGCTCCCCGCCATCGCACTAGGGAATTTTGGTCCCTCATAACATGGCTTGAATATAAACTCTAGGCTCAAACTGTTTTTTTTTCCAGAGGCTATGTTCACCACAAAGCACCAAGAGCAGCTGTCTATTTTGGCAACAATCACATTCACTGCATATTTTGACTACAGTTACATTGTTTTTATACTAATATTGAACTAATAAAGAATTGAAAACAAATCATACTATGGACCATCCTTGCAAATATTAAGTAAGAATTAAAGTGGAAGTGTGGGCAGCATTACGTTTTTTCACATATGGATTTTTCCAAAAACAATATTTTCGCATTACTATTATGAACCTTTACAGAGCACTGAGTAATATAATTTTACTCCTGGACGGCTTGTGGTGGCTGCACCATCACACTCGTGTACCTATTTATCTCTGTCATTCATTGTACTTGTTGCCTCAGTCATTTATTGTAAATCATTTGTTAACAGTGAGGTACTACACACCCCTTCCTTCCAGATAATCGTATTCACTCCACTATGGACGAGATCCACCTATTACAGTCCCTAATATGCAATAGGCTCAGACAGAGGTAGCTCAAAAAAGTTAAAAAAACAACTCCGTTAAATGTCTTTTGCGGTTCTTTACTGTCAAGTGGATGCCACAGACTAGCCAGAGTGCCTCAGTTTTGCACAGGTGCAGGCTAAGAGTCGTGATTTACCTGCTGGTTGTGCGATTTTTTTTTCTTTTTACAAACACATTGGTTTTTAAAGTTTAAAAAACAACACATCCAACGCCAAGGTATACATCGCAGTACAATGTTGCTCATATTGTGCAGCCTTCTATCGAATTGGGTCGTAACCTGTAGAACTGAATGATATCTTCCATGTGAAACATATATGTACTTTCCGTGTCAATGTATTTCCCATATGTATATATGTAGGGGTTAGTCATTTCAACACAACAGTGTATATATAATGTGTGCGTTAAAGGAAGCCTGGAGTGAGCAAATATAAATATAGGCATCAACTAAAAAAACAGTACATTTTCTCTCCGCTGCAGGACTTCCATCCCTGTGTAACTCCCCCCCCCCCTTACCCCACCTCCCGGATCCCCCCACTGTGTGGTAAATGTCAAATCAAAAGCTAGGTATTTGTGAATAGTAGATTGTAATAGGAGCTGTGCTTTAGTGTGTTTTGTAGCTAAGTTGAGGTGATAATATCTCCAGTGGTACCTCAGTGTCAGGCTTCATGAAATCTGTTGTGGGGAAATAGCGCTGTGGCGGAGTCTGAGTAGTCTTCGGAATCTTCATGAATATCCCCGATAAAATCTCAGGGAATCATGTCCCAGTCTCTTACATAGTCTAGGAGAGGTCTTCCCTGGTGGGTTTACCGAAGTAGGGCCATACCCTCCCATGTTGCCCAGTTCTGCACATCTGTTTGCCAGCTTTCAATCCGAGGACACATGGTGCATTTCCACATCATATTTATACTGCGCTTGGCCAACACCAAGGCCAGGTCGAGAAAGTGGTTGGAGATCTTATGCTTGATGGGGCGGGTGTAAATACCCAAGAGACTGAATGGGAGGGGAAGAGTCAAGTCCTGGTCGGTGGTGTTGGCCAATAACAGTACCACTGTGCGCTAGTAAAGGGCAAAGTGAAGGCAGCTCCACAACATATGTAAAAGGTCCCCCGAGGAGACGTGGCAGCGTGGGCAGTTGGTAAGTGCTGAGGAGTTGGGGGTACGCACTAAGTTTTAAGGGGGTGAAGTATGCTCTGTAGAGTACATAATAATGTATTAATAATTTAAAACAAGCATTACAGGAATTCTTTGGGACCATCGTCCACATCAATGTCCAGTCCCCATCCGAGAAAGCCGTTCTCCCTACCAATTAACTTGCAATACCGGTATGTGGGCACAGGTATCGTCTCTCAGCGCTACATACAGGCCCGAAACCAGGCAAATGGAAATGGACATGTCACAGAGAAAGCGACATGAGTTCTATGCCGCAGCCGTCCCAGATCGACCGTATGGCGGCCATCAGGGTATCATAGAGTAGAAATTGCCCCACGGAAATACCATAATCTGCTCGTAGGTTTTTAAAAGGTACTAGCACACCATCGCTATATAAAGGGCCTATAGTATCTACTCCTGCTGCTTTCCATTCCAGTAGCAGATCACTCTCCACCCCTTGTACCTGGGAAAACAACGCACGTAACAGTAGTGTCGGGAAATATAGCGACTGTGTGCGTGCTCTAGAAAGCGCATGCATCCTGCAGGTACGCAGAATGGTCATAGCAGTCTGTGTGGGTGACCAGCTTCAGGGTAAGTAGGAGGGTACAAAGGTCCCATGAGCCAGGGGTCTCAGTCAGGCACTGTAACCCTGGAGCCTCCTGCCCCGGAAACCAGTGCGCAGCCCATTGTGGTTGGGCTGCTAAACAGTATAGGTAAATATTAGGTGCATTCCTCCCGCCGTCTGTTGTTGCAGTTGGCCACCATTGTTCCATGTGAGATCCACCAGGATGGAGTCTAGGTCATGGAACGCTGCACACGGGATCACCAATGGGAGAACAGCGAAAAAGTGCGAAAGGCGGGGCAGCATCACCATCTTAGCCATTGCTATGTGGTTTGCAACCAAAAGGGGAAGAGTCTTCCAGAACCTCACACTGTGACACAGAGCCGTGACCACCACTGCAATGTTTCCTATCAAAAGGTCATGGTCGTAGATCAGCACTCCCAGGTAGGGCACCACCATTGGTTCCCACTGCATATGCTCTAGTTCTGAGGGTCTCTCTGGACTGTCACTCATCTAGAATAAATTTGTTTTAAGCCAATCAGGGCCCGGCAGCCTCCCCGAAGGACAAAAGGAGGTTGGTTATTTTTGTCGTCTCCGTATGCAGATCATGAAGGAAGATTGCCATCATCTGCATAAAAGGGAAAATATTGGGTCATTCCTCGGGCGTGCATCCATGCTAATGGTAAGCCATTGCATGCCCTACATGCCAATGGCTCAATAAAGGCAAAAAGCAAGAGCAACAATGGGCAATCTTGCCCACTGTGCACTGACCAGAAATAGTACTTCCTGTGTATTACATGGCTACAGGGTCAGCGTATAACAGAAACGTCCATGCCACAAATTGCAGGCAAAGCCATAAATGAAGCATAACCGCAAAGAGAAATCTCCAGTCTAGGCTGTCAGAGGCTTACTATATATCAACAAACAAGCATCCCACCCAGTATGGGAGTCTCATGCCTTCTCTGAGAAGTGGCAGGAGCCACCAACTATTAAGGGCCATGCTGCGAGCAGGTATGAAACCGAATTGGTCAGGGTGAATCAATCTGGTAATATAGTGGGCCGGTAGGCGGATATGTCTGTGGCAGTCTTCCCGGGTTTAAGCAGGGGAACAATGAGGGCCTCACGTAGTGTAGGCTGGAGTGCCCAGGCCATAACTGCAGCTTTATATACGTCTGCTAAATGGGGAGCAAGAAGGTTTGCATAAGTGGCGTAAAACTCCAGAGGCAGGCCATACGTTCCCTGGACCTTCCCACAGGCCATACAGTGGATCATGGTATGGATCTCTTCCTCAGTAACATCTCCCCCCAGCAACTCTACATCTTCTCGGGTTAACTGATTCCACTGGAGATTGGCGAGCAATTGTCAGCTGGTGGGGTGGTCATGCTGCATATAGTCAGGAATAGAACTCTGCAAAGGAGGCATTAATGTCTCTCTGAGTGTAGAGTTGGGTGCGATCAGGGATAAGCAACTCTAGGATTGGTGACCCATGACAGGAGGGGTTGGCCAGCCACACCAGTAATCAGTCAGATCTGTCCCCCTCAATGTGTGCCCGCACCATAGAGGCCTCTTGATCAAAGCAGCTGAGAAGCTCCACCTGTTCCACCACTTTCTCCCAGGCCTCCAACAGATCACACTGCAATTCGGGGCACTCCAGGCGCTGAGACTTAACAGTTCGTGGACATTAATGTCTTGGAGTAGCGATTTTCGTATACCATCTGATTCAGAAAGACACCTTTCCCGCAGAACAACCTTGAATGCCTCCCACTCCATCAGAGGGAAGGAGGCCGTGCCAGTCTTCTCCCCCAAAATAGCCCTGGATATCTATTCGGATCAAATCCTGAAACCCGGCGTCTTCCAAGGTGGTTGCTCTTAATTTCCAGCTAGGAATACAAGAGCATGTCTTCCCCCAATTCAACGTCATCAGCAGGGGATTGTGGTCTGATACTGTGCGGGCAAGATATTCAGTAGATGATATAGCAGTAATAACATCAGGAGAGCAAAGGAATGAGTCAAGTCTCACATGCAGGGAGTGTATGGTGGAGTGAAAGGAGTAGCCTTGCCCTATGGGATGGTGGTACTGCCAGCTATCAATCAGGCCCCAGTGGCCCTCCCAGGCAGTAAACGCTGGGCCAGCCAGAACGCAGAGGAGTCGTGGAATGGGGGGTTGGAGCAGTCTAGGTCAATATTAGCTACACAGTTAAAATCTCCTCCAGTTATGGGTGGCTGTGGCAATAGTGGGGTCAACACTCAGTAAATTGTGTCCAGAAATAGAGCCTGATCTATGTTGGGGACATATACATGGACCAGGGAAAAATCAGCGCCATCTAACCGGCCTGTCAGTACTAAGTATCGCCTGTCCACATTCACCAGACTATTGGTAAGTTGAAACGGTACCCCATGTTTTACCAATCTCAATGTGCAAAAGCTGAGTAAATAGTGCAAACGCCCAATCCTCGTCACCTCTTACAGAGCACCGCACCCTCCACAGCATTTAACTGGGTTTCTTGTAGTAAGGCGCTCTCCCTGCATTTTAGGTAAGCTAACACCTTATATCAGTTGTACATATTATGCAGGCCACTGACATTCTATTTGAGAATTTTATAGGTGTTATGATTATCCCCCATTAAGAAGCAATGAAAGTCCAATCAACCCCGGGGGGAAACAACTCAGGGTAGGTGGTCTCTCGGTTGAAAACCAAATGGGTGGGTGTAATGATATGTGAGTTTTGACCACTGACTCCACGTTGCACTTAGCCTAGCAGTACACCGTCACACTAGTGACCATCAACTTCATTTTACATATTGACTTTATTTTAGCTTTAGCCACGTTAAAAGCTGCAAGTAGTTTTCCACATTGTATAATGTGCAAATTTTTTATTTTTTGTGTTCTTTCTCACCCAGGGCTTAGGCTGATAAGAATGTACTCAGACAGCAGGGAACGGTCTTGTTTTGAATTGGCACCTTGGGATTGTGGCCAAGTCCCCAAGTGTTATTTTCAAAGCTGGCCTAAAGCAATCAGCATTTTTTGAATAAATAAACTTCTGCAGTGAGAGGGAGGTTCTAAAATTTTCCTCTCTTGTTTTTTCAAAGTATAAGAGGCCAAGACTAGATGGACCAGGGACATAGAGTGTTTGCAGATCTCAGGCATATCCAGGGCGCTGGAGTGTGTCATCCTTCCTGTGAGGATAATTGATCTCTCTCTCTCCTCGATCAATTCTGGGATATGGCAATCTGATGCTGAATAGGAGGGAGATGTAGCAGTTTTGCCCTTGCCTCATGGTGATGCATATATTTTAATTCATTATTTGCTTTGCATTATATAATATAGATACGTATATTTGCTGTGTATATTGCAGTGGAGAATCATTTGTACATGTTTTCATTTCATTGCTGTGACCATTTTTAAATGTGTGCTATCAGCATGCTAATCTCCTTTTAGGAACCTTGCGTAGTGAAATGATAAATGTCTTCTTTGGACTAAGAAGTGCATTCCATAGATTTTTTTCAGTGCATGAGTGTTTCAGCTCGGTCATTAGTGAAGCAAAACAGTGGGGAAAGGGAGGGAGCAGCCACATTTAACAAAACAAGCCTAAAAATATTTAAAACTTCCCAACACCCCTTCCTCAGGACAATAAGGTATCGTCCCCCCATCCAAACTATGAAGTTACCACTTAACTAAGTGATTGCGTAGGTCAAGTTATACCTATGTATTAACTAGTGGGCTTGCGGGAGCGAGATACAGTACCCTAGATAGGGGGCAAGAGCCCCGTGGGGGCATCTCACGCACGGCCCTAGGTGGGTGCGATAATGAAACCACCATGGCATCTTAGATGACTGAAGCAGTATAAGATCAAAGGGGTTGGGTTAGCCTACTTCTCCCGCTCCCTATATGTGAATATAGTAACCAGCTGAATAGGTAGAGCATAATGTCAGGTAATCAAGGAGGTAAAGGTGTCCAAAACATCAAACGAGAAGGTCTGCTGTCTGTTGGGTGATCTCCAGGAGGGCCAAGCTTTGCTGCAAGTTCAGAGTGGTGTCAAAATCCAAGTCTGCATCCAGGTGGCCAGATGAGTCCCTCTACGGACGTGTTAGATGCTCTGGGCTTGGCACTGTAAGTTTAGCAGCCAATTCCACAGCACTTCAATGGCCCTCATGTATTTGTTCAAAGGAGGGGGACACCATTTTTTCTCCGCCTATTACGTGGTTTGCTTCTGGGCTTGCGATGTCAACTCTGTGTTTGAGGGTCTGACTGGAGCCAATTCCACACTTCCTCCAGATCCAGAAAGAACTCTGTACCCTGCTTGGTAATAACCCACAGCTTTTCAGCATGGCGTTTAAGATCACAATGTTTCCATTTAGCCTCCAAAAATGAGGTTCTCTGCTTTTGAACAGCAACAGAAGTCTGGAAATAACATTACCCGGCTGTTGTCCAGCATGAGTTTCCCAATGGTCCTGGCACAGCAGAGGATATAGGGGGTCATTCTGACCCTGGCGGTCATGGACCGCCAGGGCCAACGACCGCGGGAGCACCGCCAACAGGCTGGCGGTGCTCCCATGGGCATTCTGACCGCGGCGGTACAGCCGCGGTCAGAAACGGAAAACCGGCGGTGTCCCGCCGGTTTTCCGCTGCCCTGGGGAATCCTCCATGACGGCGCTGCAGGCAGCGCCGCCATGGGGATTCCGACCCCCTTACCGCCAGTCTGGTTCTGGCGGTTTTGACCGCCAGAACCTGGCTGGCGGTAACGGGTGTCGTGGGGCCCCTGGGGGCCCCTTGCAGTGCCCATGCCAATGGCATGGGCACTGCAGGGGCCCCCTAACAGGGCCCCACTAAGATTTTCAGTGTCTGCATAGCAGACACTGAAAATCGCGACGGGTGCAACTTCACCCGTCGCACCCTTCCCACTCCGCCGGCTCCATTCGGAGCCGGCTTCCTCGTGGGAAGGGGTTTCCCGCTGGGCGGGCGGGCGGCCTTCTGACGGTCACCCGCCCGCCCAGCGGGAAACTCAGAATAACCGCGGCGGTCTTTTGACCGCGCAGCGGTATTCTGGCGATTCCCGTTTGGCTGGCGGCGCCCGCCGCCAGCCAAACTCAGAATGACCCCCATAATCTCTATCCTTAAAGTGGAGGAGACGGGCCACTATTGGCTGGGGTTGATCGCCAGGTGGCGGTGCTCGGGTCGGCACTCTATGAGCCCGTTCAATTGCAAAGAAGGGGGACAAGCCTTCAGGTATCACCTTTACCAGTAGCCATGTTTCCATGAAGGCTACCATGTCCCCACCTTCTGTCTTCTCGGGCATGCCCACCACCCTTACATTGTTCCGATGGTCATGGCCCTCAGCATCTTCAGTTTGGGCCTCAAGGACCTGGATTCACTTCAGGGCATTGTGCATCTGAGTAGAAAGGGCCTTTGTTACAGGTGTCTGTTCTTGCAATATAAGTTCAGTTGCGGCAATACATTCCCCCCGCTTGCAGTGATCCGCTCGGAGTAAGCCTAAGTCTACCACCACTGTATCAATCTTGTATTCATGGGTGTCCTTGGTATCCTTAATGGCAAGGAGGATGGAATCTAGTTTGTCTCATGGGGTCAACACAGAGTCCGCATGAAAGCAGCCACCTTCTAGTGGTGCTATAGGTGCCCCCTGGCCCTGATTCTGGGTATCTTTCCAGCAGGTAGATTGAGGCATGATGAGAGTGCGCCAAGCAGCTGGGGGCAAACAGTTCCATACTTGATGCGCCTTTGCTGTGTTTATCGTTGAGTGGGCACACCTCTGGTTTTCAAAGGACCTTCCCTGTCACAGCCAGGAACACCCGGGAGGTGTAGACGGTGTAAATGAGAGCGCAAGGCAGTTCCATGCCAGCATGCACTTCAAGGTGCAGTGGGGGCATCAGCATCCTGCTTCATCCAGCTATCGCGCTGAGCAGTGCGGGGAACCGGGCCAGAGCAGTATGGGCGCAGAGCAGGGTGCTCTTGGGCCCCTCCATGAAACAAGTGTCAATAGTCCAGGGGATCTCCACAACAAAAGGTAAGGGGTGTTTCTCCCTAGTTCTTTCACGGTTGTCTACAGTGTGGCATATTTATGATGTCTCCCCGCAGCTCCCCCTGAGTTACTCACAGGCGTGCCGGTCACAGCTGTAGAGGTCCAAGGCTGCTGTTTTGCCCAGGGGTCCGCCAGCCACTTGCTCAAATTCAGGAGAGTAGTGCTGAGGGCATGGGCCAGGCCCCAGGCAAGGCCTGCTATGGTGATGGGTGCGGAGCGACACTGCTGCCTCTTCAGTTAGAGCTGGTGTCTCTGCTGCACAGGTGATCACTTGGGTACATCCAGGCAGGGCTGGGTCTCACAAGGCAGCACTCCTTGTTGGAGTCACTGGGGTAATAAACTCTGATCTGGCCTCCAGGGGGATCCACGACGCCCTTAACAACTCTCAAAGCCAGTGCCCTTGCAGTGGCATACAGCCAGGCCCACGTCTGAAGCTGCAGGTGTGGTTGGGTTCAGGCAGGGAAGGCCGGCGGTGGCATCCAGCTCTAACCCACAATTGCCTCCCTCTTTGTGCCTGCAGAGGAGTTCCTGAGGGCCAAGGCACTCTGCTAACGCTGCCACACCAGGGCCCACTTCATGCTAGTGCCCAGCTCACGCTACGGTAATAATGAGCAGTTCCACGCAGTGGGTAGCCAGCATCTTGGGATCACACAGCGCAGCCTGCACCCTGGGTGGATTTAGGCAGCGGCAGGCCACTCCCAGTGACTTGCAGGTCACAGGGACTCCCTAAGTTGCCAGGTCAGGATTGGGGTCTGTCAATCCTTGGGACTGCAGAATGTCAACGGGATTCGAGCGCAAGGGTGCCAGCAGGGACTCAGTGAGAACATGTCTCACTCCATCGGCTGCAGACCACGTCTTCCACATGCAGGTTAAATGATGTATACAGTCTGTGTTTCTGCCCTTAATGCATTGTTTCTGCATCCCAGGATACTTCAGCAGCTGCCTCACTCAGATAATGTTCATCGGACGGACACCAGGAGGTGGGTCGATGCTGCAGCACAAATTTTCATCAGGGGTGGTCGTACGAGGTCAGCTTCAGACCAGAAGTCATCTTATGACAGTTGCAACCTCTACGCTTTGGCCCTCATTATGACATTGGCGGTAAGTGTCGCTTACCGCCATGCTGACTGTCGCCAAAATACCGCAATGGTATACCGCTACCCGTATTATGACCCACACACAGAAATCCGCCACTATACAGACACACACACAAGTCCACCAGACCAAAGGTCAGTGATAAACTGGCGGTACCAAAACCCAGTTTGTCATGCCAACAGAACTACGCCCACAACATTATGACCCACGAATCACAGTGGCGGACGTTGAACCGTGGTAAACCATTGGTGGTACATACCACTGCACTCAAAATACACACACACATACAAAACACCACCACATTGGAGAATTCAAACTACACACACCTGACAAACAAACACACACAACATTCACAAACCACTATAAAACACACACCCATACTACCCACAACCCTTTACTACTACAAACAATTTACAACAGAGTGAGAGAAACACCAGGAGCACACACAGAACCAGAGCCACAGAACACCATCACCCATACGCCATCCACGCACCTCACAGCACACACCCCATCACCCCACACACCCTCTCACACCACTCACACTACACCCATGGCACCACAAAGACACCCCAGGTTCTCAGAGGAGGAGCTAAGGGTCATGGTAGAGGAAATCATCCGGGTACAGCCACAGCTATTCGGATCACAGATGCAGCAGACATCCATTGCAAGGAAGATGGAGCTATGGCGGAGGATCGTGGACAGTGTCAATACCGTGGGACAGCACCCCAGAACAAGGGATGACATCAGGAAGAGGTGGAACGACCTACGGGGGAAGGTGCGTTCCGTGGTTGTAAGACACCAGATAGCTGTACAGAGGACTGGCGGTGGACCCCCACCTCCTCCCCCACAACTAACAACATGGGAGGAGCAAGTCTTGGCAATCATGCATCCTGAGGGCCTGGCAGGAGTAGAAGGAGGACTGAACTCTAGTAAGTAAAATCTCTAATACTATCACCCCCCCACCGGCATGCCATCACATACCTCCACCCCTACTCTCACCCCCATCACCCCACCACCTCACATACACCCCACCATTACAACCCACCCATCCCAGTAAACAGCACTGCATGCAACAACAATGCATGGACACCACTCACAGCCCTGCATGGACACCCATCACCAAAGCATGCACACTAGTGACAATCACTTAACTCACACAAGCCAAAGCTGCCTTGGTAATAACAACCATAGAGGGAAACACACCCATGCACAAGATGTCACACACAGAAACAATAACACTGAATTTACATCCCCACAGGACCCCCACACAACGTCACCGGAGAGGAGGTGCCAACAACATCCAGTCCCCCCACAGAAAAGGCCCACAGTGAAGACAGCAGCTCTGCACGCCTGGATCAGGATGACCAACCTGGCCCATCAGGGACCTCTGGACTGTCGGTTACCCAGGCATAGTCCCATACCACCAGAGAGCCTCCCCCCTCAGGAAACACCACCACAACACCCAGCCAGCGGGCCCATACCACTGTCCCCAGGACACATCAATCAGAAGTGTGTCCACCACTACAGGAACCCTAGGCAACCCCACAAACACAGGACAATCAGGGACCTGGGGTCAGTGGCAGTGGGCACACGGTTCAGGGGACAGAGGCACAGGAGAACAGGGAAGCTGGGAGGACGCTGTGTGACCGGGGGAGGACAGGCCCAGGGAACCAACTCTCCACGAGGAACTCACTAACATCTTGGGAGCATGCCACCATTCCCAGGAGACCACAGGCCAGATACTGGCCAAGTTGCAGAAGGCCCAGCGGCTGCAGGAGGGACAGTACCTGGGGATCAGAGAGGACCTGAGGGACATCCACACCACCCTGGTCACCATTGCAGGGGTGCTGACAGACATGGCCAACACCATGAGGGAGGCAGTGGCACACAAAGGGGCCCCTGACACCAGCCACACAGATGAACAGCCCTCCACCTCCACTGACCCTAGTGGACAGGAAGCCCTGCCAGAGGACCAACAGGCCACCAGCACCCCTCCCCCACCAGAAGGAGAACCTCCCCGAAAATGGTCCCTGCAATCCAGGCAGAAGCCAAAGAACATTGCCAAGACCCCGCCAGGAAATAAGACTCTCCTGATTGTCACCCTTGTGTCCCACTCTGTCACCCTGTCCACCTTCAACTGACATTGCTCCCCTTCCTATGCCCCCTTGGATAATGCACCTGTGATACCAATAGACTGGACTCTATCCTGGACTTTCCTCCACCATCCCCCAAGCCCATTGCACATCCCCATTTACTTCTCAGCAGTGAAATAAACACCCTTGGAAAACACAAGTATGGAGTATTTCAAATGATTTAAGGATGTAGTTGTTTAACAATCTGTAGACTTTGCAAATAGACAGTACAATGATGTATACATAGGTATGGCCTGTAATGTGCTGCAGTCAATACACCAGGAGCCACAGGAGGGCACAAATATCTGCAAATAGACATGCTAAAGGGTACAATAAGTGGCCTTTGTAGTGGGAACAGCATCCAGCCAGAGAAAATTCACTTCACAAAACAGCAAAGGAAGGTGAGGTTACAGTGTCTTACCTGCGTGTCACTGGAAGTACTGTTGTATTATAGTTCTGTTGTCCACATCCTCTACCTCTGCCTGCTCTTTGTCACTGTCCACAGGCTCCACTGCTGCCACACAACCATCTCCAGCCTCATCCTCCTGCAGAAAAGGCACCTGGCGTCTCAAGGCTAGGTTGTGCAACATGCAACATGCAACATGCAACGATGATCTGGCAGACCTTTTAGGTGAGTAGCACAGGTATCCACCTGTCAGATGGAGGCACCTGAAGCTGGTCTTCAGGAGGCAAAAGGTGCGCTCAATGATCCTCCTTGTTTGCCCATGTGCCTCATTGTAACGTTCCTCTGCCCTTGTCCTGACATTCCTCACTGGAGTCAGTAGCCATGAGAGGTTGGGGTAACCAGAGTCACCTGCAAATATCGAGGGATACCTGTTAGCCAGAAACTCACCCTTAGGGCCAACCCCACACCCATATACCAATATACATTGGGTGGGGACCATGGGCTCACCTATTAGCCACACCCGGTGCCTCTGGAGTTGAGCCATCACATTTGGGATGCTGCTATTCCTCAGGATATAGGCATCATGCACAGACCCAGGATACTTTGCATTCACATGGAAGATGTACTGGTCTGCCAGGCACACTATCTGAAAGCTCTTTTGATTTCTGTACACCTCTTCATTTTTCCGGGGGGGGGTGGACAGGGGGGGACAAAGGCAATATGTGTACCATCAATAGCACCAATGAAGTTGGGGATATGTCCCATTGCATAGAAGTCAGCCTTCACTGTGGCCAAATCCCCACCTGGGGGATAACGATGTAGCTGCACATGTGTTTCATCAGGGCAGACAACACTCTGGTCAGCATGTTGGAGAACATTGGCTGAGACATCCCTGATGCCATGGCCACTGTTGCTTGGAAGGAACCACTTGCCAGGAAATGGAGCCCTGACAGGACCTGCACTAGAGGGGGGATCCCTGTGGGCTGGCGGATAGATGACATCAGGTCTGCCTCCAATTGGGCACACAGCTCTTGGATTGTGTCCCTATCAAGTATATAGGTGAGGATAATGTGCCTCTCCTCCATTGTTGCCAGGTCCACCAGGGGTCTGTACATGGGGGTATGTCTCCATCTCCTATTCATCCTCAGCGGTTGAACTCTAGGGTGAAAAACAGTGAGCAGATGGTCATATTCAAACATATCCTCAGGGTTAAATGTCTTGCATGTTGTGACACAAACATTATGTTAACGTTTAGTACCGTAAATGTGCCTGTATCTGTGGTGACGCAGTTAGGTGCCATGGCCTGTTCCCCCATGAAATGGCGGCCACCTGACCTGTGTGGAGGAACAAGTGGAAATGAGGTAATTCTGCTGACATTGAGCGCCGTTGGGGGAGACGGTCGAGGACCGCAGTGCAACACCTCATTAGTTATCATTGGGCCCTATGGGTTCCAGTAGCCAATGGTGATGTACGCCGGCGGTGACGGAACGCACCGCCACAGACGTGACCACCATTTTCTATCTGTTCACTCACTTACTACCTGACCTTCAACAGAAGAGGACCTACACTGCAAGTGCTGCTGGGACCTGTGTCTGGAAGAGACCATGGCTCAAGTGTCTGGAGAAAGGGCCCCTGCCTTCACTTCGGAGGAGTTGGATGGGGTCCTACCCCAGTAACATTTACTTTATGGTCCACCAGACCAACAGGTGAGTACACTGTGAGCACGATGCATGGGGCATGAATGCATGGAGTGCTGCGTGTTTAAGCTTTGTGTAAGGGGGTTGGCTGAGGGGTCCTGGGCAGAGTGCTGCATGTATGGTGGTCAATGTCTGTGCGTAAGGGGATGGGAGGGATATGGTGGGCCATGAGTGTAAAAGGCTAGACAGTATGGCTGATCCCATTTCCTATGTATCATTGTCTGCAGGTCAGTACCTATCAGAAAAAGTGTATTTTCGGCGTGCCATCGCCAAGGACATGCAGACCCTAGGGGTCTTTGACAGGCGGAGCACCCACTCTCGCAAACGGTGAGAGGACCTGCACTGCTGGGCAAGGAAGATGGCGGAGGTCCAGCTGGGGATGGCCTCGCAACGAGGAGGGGTGCCCGTCGAACCCTGATCCCCCTGATGTTCTGCATCCTGGCAGTGGCCTATCCGGAGTTGGATGGGCGCTTGAAGGCATCACAGCAACCACAAGGGGGCGAGTACAGTTTCAGAATCTGAAAATTGCTCCTGGTGAGGTGTTATCTGGGTAGGGGATCTGGGCCTGTGGGTGCACCTAGGCCAGGATGAACATGGCAGGGTAGGTACCATGTTGGGCAGGCTCTGATGTACTCCAGCACCAAATATGCTAGTGGGCATCTACTACTAGGCAGGGTCCTGTGGGTTTCAGGTGTTCTGCTATTGGCGTTAGGCATTGTACTCCATGGCCTGGTGACTGCATTGTAACTGGTAGTGCATGGCCTAGTGCATAGGGCTGTTCCCTGTCTGTTGTGTACGCCAATGATGGTGTTGTTGCTGGCATTGACCAAGTGTATCCTTTGTCTCTCACCACTTTTTGTTTTGTCACCGGCGACAGAGGGAGCTGCATCCCACATGGCCCATGAGGCCGAATCCACCGACAGTGAGGGCACCAGTGGGATGGAGGGTGAGGGGAGCACCACGGCGGAGCGGAGACTCGAGGGAACAGTTCAGACAGCGACACCTCCTCTGATGGAAGCTCCCTGGTGGTGGCGGACACCTCTATGGCCACCCCAACTACAGGTACAGCCATCACCCCCGTACCAGCACCGCTCTCCCAGCAGCCCCTCAGCGTGGTTTCCGTGCCCGCTCACCCAGGAGGGTGGGCATCTCCTTCGCCCCAGGCACCTCAGGCACTGCCCCAGTCAGCCCTGCTGCCCTCAGTGAGGAGTCTATTGACCTCCTGCGATCCATCTCTGTTGGGCAGGAAACCATAGTGAATGCCATCCAGGGGCTGGCAGGGCATTTGCAACAAACAAATGCATTCCTGGAGGGCATTCACTCTGGTATCGTGGCCCAACAGAGATCATTCCAGGCTCTGGCCAACTCACTGATGGCAGCCATTGTCCCTGTCTCTAGCCTCCCCCCTCCAACTTCCTCTACCCAGTCCCATTCACCTCAACCCCAGCCTATCCCAAGCACACCTTCAGACCTGTATTCACCCAAATCAACACACAGAAGTGCCTCAGGCAAACACAAGCACCACACGTCATCCCACAGGCACTCACACAAGCACCATCCAGATGCAGACACCAACATACACTGCTTCCACTGTGTCCCCCTCCTCTTCCTCGTCCACCACCCTCCCAGTAGCATCTCCACTCACACCTCAATCAATCACATTTATAAAGCGCGCTACTCACCCATAAGGGTCTCAAGGCGCTGGGGGGGAGGGGGTCAGTGCTCGAAGAGCCAGGTCTTGAGCTGCCTTCTGAAGGGGAGGTGTTCGGGTATGGCGCGAAGGTGACTGGGCAGGGAGTTCCAGGTCTTCGCTGCCAGAAAAGAGAAGGATTTTCCTCCGGCGGTGGTTTTGCGGATGCGGGGAACGGCTGCCAAGGCCTGACCGGTGGAGCGCAGAGTGCGCGGAGGAGTGTAGAAGGAGACGCGGGAGTTGATGAGTTTGGGTCCGAGGTTGTAGAGGGCTTTGTGTGCGTGGGTGAGGAGTCTGAAGGTGATCCTCTTGTTGACCGGGAGCCAATGGAGTTTTCTCAGGTGTCCGGAGATGTGGTGGTGGCGAGGTATGTCCAGGATGAGTCATGCTGCGGCGTTCTGGATCAGTTGAAGTTTCCTCTGCAGCTTGGTGGTGATGCCGGCGTACAGAGTGTTCCCGTAGTCCAGGCGGCTGGTGACGAGGGCGTGGGTGACGGTCTTCCTGGTGTCGATGGGGATCCAGCGGAAGATCTTGCGGAGCATGCGGAGGGTGTTGAAGCACGCTGAGGTCACCGAGTTGACCTGTCTGGTCATCGAGAGGGAGGAGTCCAGGATGAAGCCGAGGTTGCGTGCGTGGTTGGTCGGTTGGGGAGTGCTGCCTAGGGCGGGGGGCCACCAGGAGTCGTCCCATGCGGAGGGGGTAGGGCCGAGGATGAGGACCTCCGTTTTATCTGTGTTCAGTTTCAGTCGGCTGTCTGTCATCCAGGTCGCTACTTCCTTCATGCCGTCGTGCAGTCTGGTCCTTGCTGATGTGGGGTTGTTGGTGAGGGATAAGATGAGCTGGGTGTCGTCGGCGTAGGATATGATGTCGAGTTCGTGTTTGCGTGCGATGTTTGCCAGGGGGGTCATGTAGACGTTGAATAGGGTGGGGCTGAGGGAGGATCCTTGAGGTACGCCGCAGATGATCTCCGTGGCTGCGGATCTGAAGGGGGGGAGGCGGACTCTCTGGGTCCTTCCGGAGAGGAAGGAGATGACCCATTCCAGGGCCTTGCCTCTGATGCCGGCGCTGCAGAGGCGGTCTATCAGGGTGCGGTGGCAGACCGTGTCGAAGGCTGCAGAGAGATCCAGGAGAATGAGGGCCACGGTTTCACCCTTGTCGGTCAGGGCTCGGATGTCGTCCGTGGCTGCGATGAGGGCGGTTTCGGTGCTGTGGTTGGCCCTGAATCCGAACTGAGTGGAGTCGAGGGAGTCGGAGGTTTCCAGGGCGGCGGTGAGTTGAGCGATGATGATTTTCTCAATCACTTTGGCGGGGAACGGTAGGAGGGAGATAGGCCGGAAGTTTTTGAGTTCGGTGGGGTCTGCTGTAGGTTTCTTTAAGAGGGCGTTGAGTTCTGCGTGTTTCCAGCTTTCAGGGAAGGTAGCAGTGGTGAGGGAGGCGTTGATGACGTCTCGGAGGTGGGGTGCGATGATGTTGTCGGCCTTGTTGTAAATGTGGTGAGGACAGGGGTCGGAGGGTGATCCCGAGTGGATCGAGTTCATGACGCGGGTGGTTTCCTCGGTGGTGGTAGGGTTCCAGGCGAGGATGGTGGAGATGTCGTTTGCGGCTTCCGGGGGCGGGTTCATGTTGGTGGTCGTGAAGCTGTTGTAGATGTCGGCGATCTTACGGTGGAAGAAGGTCGCGAGGGAGTCGCAGAGGTCCTGTGAGGGAAGGATGGGGTTGGTTTCTGCGTCCGGGTTGGAGAGCTCTTTGACGATGCCAAATAGTTCCTTGCTGTTGTGGGCGTTGTTGTCAAGTCTGTTCTGGTAGGCTGTTTTTCGTGCGGTGCGGAGGCGTTGGTGGTGCTGGCGGGTGATGTCCTTGAGAGCTGTCAGGTTTTCCTCTGTCGGGTTGAGGCGCCATGTCTTCTCGTGGAGGCGGCATTCTTTCTTGGAGTTTTTGAGTTCGGTGGTGAACCAGGAGTTTTTCTTGTGGTTGTTGGTGTTGGTTTGGGTCTTCAGAGGGGCCAGGAGGTTGGCGCAGTCGGAGATCCAGTTGGTGAGGTTGTTGGCGGCCTCGTTGGGGTTGCTGGTACTGGTGGGTTGGTTCAGGGAGAGCGTTGCTGCGAGTTGTTCTGTGGTGATTCGGTTCCAGTGTCTTTTTGGTGGTTGCCGGGTGTGGTGATGCACAGTGGTTTTCTTGAAGCTGAAGTGGACGCAGCTGTGGTCCGACCATGTGAGTTCGGTGGTGTGGCTGAAGGTGATGTGTTTGCTTGAGGAGAAGATGGGGTCGAGCGTGTGTCCGGCGTAGTGGGTGGGGGTGTTGACCAGTTGTTTCAGTCCCAGGTTGGCGAGGTTGTCTAGAACGGAGGTGGTGTTGTTGTCGGTGTGGTTCTCCAGGTGAAAGTTGAGGTCTCCTAGGAGGATGTAGTCGGTGGATGAGAGTGCGTGGGGGTTGACGAAGTCTGCGATGTCTTCGCTGAACTTGGTGCGGGGTCCTGGTGGTCTGTACATGAGGGTGCCTCTTAGGGTTGTCTTGGGGTCGATGTGGATCGCGAAGTGGAGGTGTTCGGCGTCGGGAAGTGAGTTGTCGGTGTGGGTCGAGATGCTGATGGAGCTTTTGTGTGCGATGGCGATGCCTCCTCCGGTGCGGTTGAAGCGGTCTCTCCGGATGATTTTGTAGCCGTCGGGGATGGCTATGGCGATGTCGGGTGCCGAGGAGGGGTTCATCCAGGTCTCGGTGAGGAAGGCGATGTCTGGGTTCGTTGAGTTGATGAGGTTCCACAGTTCGATGGCGTGCCTGTGGACGGAGCGGGTGTTGACCAGGATGCATTCGAGGTTGCTTCCGGGGGCGTCGTTCTTGGTGGTGGCGGTGTGGGTCCGTAGGCAGGTGAAGCGGCAGTTGCTGCAGGTGAAGGGTCCGTGGGTTCGTTTGGGGGTGGCGCGGTAGCAGCCCGGCGCGCGGCCGGGGTTGAGTTTGGCGAGGGTGGCTGAGTCATAGGTCAAGCGGGGGGCGCGGGGGCCAGGGGTTCGGGCGCTGGGCGCGGTCCAGGCGCGGACGGGCGCAGACGGGCTTGCCTTAGGCGCGCCTTCGGCGCGCCAGCGGCGCGCCCGCTGCGCGGCCTCGCAGCGGCCGCCATTTAAGGGGTAGGTGGGGAGGCGGGGTCAGCTGGGAGGCGGGAGGTGGGCAGGCAGGGGAGCTGGAAGCGGGAAAAAAGAGCGGCAAAAAAGAGCGGGAAAAAACGGCGGGAAAAGCACGGTAGGAGCGGCGGGAAAAAGCGGCAAGACGGCGAAAAGGGAACAAGAGCCTACTAAAATCTACTAAAAAGGAGGGGCTGAGTGGGGAGGACGGCGCACGGCACTCGGGGGCACACGCACGGGATACAAGGAGAGAAAAGGGAATTTCAGTCACTCGGGGGCACACGCACGGGATACAAGGAGAGAAAAGGGTTTTTTAGTCAGCACCAGCACAAGCACAAGCACAAGCACTCGGGGTACACGGGCAAGAAGGGGGAAGCACACTCACAGGAGAGGAAGGCAGTCAGGGACTGGAGGCGCTGCGTGAGCAGGGGAGCGACCTACCCGAGGGTCAGTGGTCGCCTGCATGCACTACATCCTCATCCACTACCCCATCACCATCATGCCTATTAGTACACGCCCCTCACTGGCAGTCACCGCCCCCACATCCATGCACACATCCCCTGTGTCCTCTCCCACTGTGTCTGTGCCCCCTCCTCCCAAAGTACACAAACGCAGGCACTCAGACACCCAACAGCCATCCACCTCACGACAGCATCCAGCCCATGCACCTACACCCAAACACAGCAGACAGACACCTCCTACCACCACTCCCTCTTCCTCCACTCCCAAACCTACACCCTCTTTCAGCCCCAGTGTCCCTAAAAAGCTTTTCCTCTCCACCCTTGACCAATTCCCTGCCCCTCCCCCCCGTCCTTCACTTTGGGCCAGGGTGGTAAGGACCAAGGATAGCACCTCAGCCACCCAGTCTACGGCCACTGTCGTTTCTGCAGCCACTGCAGTTGTGGGAGGCTCCAAGAAGACACCCGTCCACACAGCCAGTGTGCTTGCACCAGCTGCCAAGGGCAAAAATGGAGCACCGCTGGCAAAGCCAAAAAGGGAGCACCAGCTGGCGAAAGCAAGGAGGCACCACTAGCTGGCAAAAGCAAGGAGGCACCACCAGCTGGCAAAAGCAAGGAGGAGCCACCAGCTGCCAAGGGCAGGAAGGGACCACCAGCTGCCAAGGGCAATGACAAAGGCACAGACGCCGCAGGCAAGATGGATATGGAGCCTGGTGCTGGAGCAGCATCTGAGTAAACAGCACTAGCCATGGCACTTCAGCCATCTGAGGCTGCAGGGGAAGGGCTGGACACCCCCTACCACAGGCAGCACAGCCGCCAGCACTGCCACCTGCACCACTGCCAGCCGCAGCCCCAGCAGGCAGCCGTCCGAGGCTGCAGGGGAAGGGCTGGAGCCTCCCCCACCACAGGCAGCACCGCCACCAGCCCCGCCACTGCCACCACTGATCAGCCGTCACCCCGCAGTGGGCAGTGTGTAGTCATGCCTCCATGGCCTGTAGTGCGTCCTGGCCCCTGCAAAAACTGTAGGTGTGACACCCAGGTGAGAGACTGTGACCTTGCACTCCCCAAGATCTGCATTACAGGGCACAAAGCCCCCTCCAGAACCAGTGGAAGAAGGCATCCACTCACCCCTTCCTTGCCAGGATGAAGCACACTGGGCACAAAGCCCCCTCCAGAACCAGTGGAAGAAGGCATCCACTCACCCACTCCTTGCCAGGATGAAGCACAGTGGGCACAAAGCCCCCTCCAGAACCAGTAGAGAAGCCATCCACTTGAGAGACTGTAGGCTTTGCACTCCCCAGGACCAAGCAGTGGTCAGACCACCCACTAGAGACACTGTGGCTTTGCACTCCCCAGGACCAAGCAGTAGGCAGACCACCCACTAGAGAGACTGCTGCTTTGCACTCCCCTGGACAGAGTACTGGGCATGTGCTCCCCTCCAGGAGCAGTGGCGTTGTACCATCTTCCGGCCCTCCTTCCCCTTCCCCCTGAGGTGCCTGTGCATTTTCGACCTGATGCCCCAGCAGTGTTCTCTCCGTATTGAGGCAGGAGTCAAGTGCGGCCTTGGCCTGTGTGATATGGGCCTGTGGCCCACGGAAATTATGGACTGGGCAGTGTCCCCTCATTTTATATATTGCAAATACTGTTTGTGCTTTGAGAACGTATTTCTATAACTTTATATTATTACACTGACTTTACTCACTTCCTTTTGTCCTTGCATTATTCCTGAGGGGTACGGGGTGGATAAGTAATGTTGTTGCATCTGTTTGTGTGCATGGTGTTGGGGGTGGGGGTGTTGCATGTGTGTGTCAATCTCTTTTTCCTCCCCCCCTCCGTTGTGTGCTAAGTGCGGTACTCACTGTGGTCGTATTCGCCGCCGTTGGTATTCCTGGTGTAGGAGGAGGTAAACCAGCATGGGTAACACCTGTAGTTCGGGCTCCATGGCGTTGTGGTTCTTCCTTGAGTGTCCAGAGGTGAGTCATTTCCCTTCTGTGTACTGTTTCTGCTGTGTTTTTGATGGTTTTGGTACCGCCCCGGAAAAGCTGGCAGATTTGCTTGTTGTAATATTGTGGGCAGTACATTGTCTTCCGCCTGGCTGTTGGTGGTTACTGCCACTGTGCTTGTTGCTACCCCGGTGGCGATCGGTGTGTTAAAGTGGCTGTCTGTGTTGGCGGTTTCCGCCGTGGTCATAACTCCCTTTTTATTTTTTTTTACTGGCAGCCTGTTGGCGGTATTACCGCCGCTTTTTCACCGACCGCCATGGTTGTAATGAGGGCCTACGTCTCCTCATGGTGGTGTCTTTGGACATTTGTGGGCTCCAGGTGACGCAGCGATACCTGTTTCATATATGACCCAATCTGCTTTTCATTGCCAACAGCACTTATCTATTTAGCTTGCAGCAGGCAGTCGGGCAACATTGTATTACAAAATCAGGTGCCGTTTTGTGAGAACTCACTTAGGAACAGCATAGAAACCGGGGTGACTCATTAGCATCACTTGCCGCCCCTGGATATCTCTCTCGGGATTGTCAGCTTTCTCTGGGTGCTCTTCAGGCTGGTAACACACTGGGCCTCTCCCTCTGGACAGTCTCTACTGCTGCAGAGCCAGGAACACTCCTTCACTTTTTGAGCAGGCAGGCTGGTAGGCTCTTCAGGCAGATCCTCAGTTCCTTAAGCAAAAAATGTTGATTTCAGATGATGTTCCCTCACCTCTGGGAGAATGGCTGCAAAGCATATACCAACCCTGGATGTATAGCAGCTCTGAACACTCTGTAGAGCCCTCCCTTTGTGGGTCAAGAAGAACTGGACTAGAAACAAGTGGAGTGGTTTGGATCCACCCTTTATACCCATTTCCAAAGAGAAGACATGAATTTACAGTCTAAAGGCTTCAGGATTAGTTGGTTCTGTTTCAAATGCCATTTCAAGGCTGCTCTCCAGAGACTGCCTTTGTGTAAAATGATGTCACAGCAGGTAGCAATGAGGCTGGCTCCAAAGCATTAGTATCCAAAACATGGGCACAATGCAGTGTGAGTTCTTTGCATCTGGTTGTCATTAGTCTTTCTGGTGTAGTAATCAGAACCT
This sequence comes from Pleurodeles waltl, assembly GCF_031143425.1. Taxonomy (NCBI): domain Eukaryota; kingdom Metazoa; phylum Chordata; class Amphibia; order Caudata; family Salamandridae; genus Pleurodeles; species Pleurodeles waltl. The sequence goes on from NC_090446.1 coordinate 405,521,791, forward strand.
CTTTCATAGGGCCACAGTGCAAGCAGGAATTACTGGGCCCGACTATGGGTGTTGAGGCCTTTTACTTCCGATGAGGGACATCAGGAGTCTAGACCTTCTATGGCAACTTACTACCCCTTTCAGCACATGGCTCTTAAGTGGTAACGCTGGTTGAGCAATCCAAGGACTTAGAGGGGGAGGTAGGTGAGAGACATACAAATGCCCAAGACTCAATGTGCACACCGTAATGGCAATAAGATGATTGTCCCACCAAAAACTTAGTTTTATGAAATAAGGAGTATTTTAGTGTGACCACACAAAGCATAGAATCAACACACTAAATAATCCCCCCAGCCTCCTAAAGTCAGTATGCTAGCACCATCCTAGGAGGAATCCTCAAGTCCCTCTGTCCTGTCTAGTGTGGTTGATTATTCCCCAGTGTATACTGGAGGCAACTCCCAATTGCCACACACAACAGTTCCCACACAAAAAAGTGTATGTTTCACCTTAAGAGTCAATGCTTACAGTGGTCTAGTAGGCTCAATGGCCTGAAGGAGTCTTACCCGACCTGATGGCAACTAGAAATTCCAGGGGTGCCAGTTGCGAGTTCCGGTCTCCCGACACTGAAGTCCTGCAACCTCTTGCGGTCTTTTCCCAATGACTTGTGGCATCCTCAGTCAGCCTCCCTCAGTGGCAGATGTACTTGCCTGTCTCCTGTGGCAATCGGTAAGTGTCTTCAGTATTTTCAGGGTGGCCCCCTTCCTGATGATACAGAGGTCACCGATCTTGGCGCCTACATGGGCCATGGCTCACACTTCACAGTCATTCCCTTACTGGTCACACGGGGTTGCTAACTTTGTCGCTCACACAGGTAGCAGCACACACTTGAGGATAGTCCACTCCTGGTGACACAGATTTGTTGACTTTGGCAAGATCTGGCAGGCAGCTTGCTCTCCTGCAGCAGTCACAACCCAACTAGGCATCTCACACTTTACTCAGTGGGATCCACTCGCCAGAAACACCTTGGGCCTCATTCCCTCTAGGTGATCTCCTCCTCATCACAGGGTCCACTGGTGTTAAACAACTTGTGGGTTTCATGCTGCCACCTTTATCTTCCAACTCCAGACACACATGTGATATAGTGTTTGATCCTTTGAAATGTGGGTTGTGGGTGTCAGTTCCTTTGAAGTGCTCTCTCCTCTGTACTTCTCCTTATCAAAGGGACATTCTGTCACAATAGTAGTGGCTTCAATTTTGATTGACCCTCAACACAGTCCAAGGGACTAATCTGGAATCACACCTGGTTGTCAGCTTCCACTGAACTAAGCCTCAAAGGTCTCATCTTTCATCTCTGCCACAATGTCTTGTTCCAACCTTATCAGTGCCACTATCTCCCTGACAATAAGCCCAAGCCTCACTGAGCATTAACTCTTCCTGGTCAAAGAGACCTTTGTTGTGCACAGAGAATATTCTGCCCCCTTCGTTCAGTGTGTGCTCCTACCCCCGCACCTCAGCAATGTTAGCAATACACATCTCCTGTTTGGTGGTTTCATTCCTCGCCTAGTCTCTCCTGGCCCTTAGTTTGCAAAATGGCTCTCATGTTATGTACAAATCACAGGCATACACACACCTCCGCACATTCATGCAAGTATCATGCACTGACCTGTGTCAAGGGTGAGTTAAGTACACAGCCATAGAATTTTACATGAGTGGACTAGTAGGCACCACTCCTGTCATACAAGTAAAAAAGCCTATTCACAATACTGATCTCTATAAAACACAAAATGGGTATGCTGTCACCTCTGTGCTCGTTTTTTCTTAACGTCTGGTAAAGACAGTGGCTCTCTGCTAACACAAGGGTAGTGTTTGGTCCACTTTTGTGGTCCAACAAGACTGCATTATTATTAGTACTCAGGAATGAATTAGCAGCCCCTTTGCTAAAAGTGACCTTAAGCAATTTCTAAAGCTAACCATCTCTTCATCCTCCTCACTTCAGTGTCTGGGTCTCCACCACCCACCCACAAGAATGCAGGCAATACACTTCTATTTTCTGGGGAAGCTACCCTCCCCACCCTTCCTGTGCTATGCCAAATAAAGGGCATCCAAAATCGTACATTACTCGTACAACACACAGAGTCCTACTACCTTATATGTGACACCTACGCACTGCACATACATACACTTAACATATGCACAAAACATCAGCGCAAGGCTCTGGATCTCAGATAACAGCAGAACTTTACACAAGAGGGGTCAGTAGACCATGTTCTCCTTAACAGAGAAAAATGTCTGGTCACACTATAAAGCCACAAAACATGGTATACTACCACCAACTTTTTACGTGTTGTACCCAGGGCAAGGGCAATAGTCCATTGCCTGGAACAAGGGCATGCTTGATGTGCCCCACCAGGCTGCAAGAGAGGTTCTAGGCCTCACATAGAAAGAGACATGACTAGGCTTCTGTGGTCACACTATATTAGCAATACACCAGAGCCAAAATAAAGTCAGGAGACTAGTTTGACATACAGTCAGGCACTCAGGGAAGGGAAACATGCATGTTTGCCAAGCAGGTGACATTTCGTTCCTAATGGCCCATAAAGTAGACTTTACAATCATATAAGTGCAAACCATCAGGTGTTTAAAGACTGACAGAACATCATCCATAGGACAAGTTATAATATTGATGCCCTTAGACAAGGTCTTATGGTAAAATGTCCACTAGTCACCACTGCATTTAGCCATTATGGTGCATTTTCTGACACCCAAATAGGACACCCCATACTAACAGGAGTCGGTGTACCGAGAGGAAAAAGTGGGATGTCTACTTTTGCATTCTCCATCTTATAATACTCAACACAACAGGACAAATAGGACAAAGGAATGTCAACACTGGGACAATTTCCCTTTTCAAGAAGAATCTTTGGACCTTGACAGTTTTGTAGTTAATATAGGACCATAACTTGTTAATACTCCTATAATACTCTCGAATTCAATTAAAAAAAAATTAAGGTATGGCCTAACACACCCCCTGGGTGCCATGCTTAATCACTGGCCATCCTTGCTTGCCAAAGCATTCTGTAGTGGTGGGTCGACTCTCCTGTGAGTTCATAGGAAGCACACATGGATAAGGGTTGGGGATGAGATGTAAAAATAATAGGAACTAAAAACATCAGTGACCTTCAATCGGGAACTACCCTTATCCTTTTCTGACGGAAACAAATGATTAAAAGCTAAGGTGAGGCCTAGGAGCCATAATTCCTCCTGCATCTACTAAGTTTAACATGTTTTAGCAAATGGCCCCATATGGGCTTTTGTCAGAACCAGGGATTGCTATTCCCTATATTAATGGTACGAACATATTACACATAGAGCAGACATACACACACAATACCCATTAGTATACATCTACGTTCCTGCTAAGTAGAGCACCGCTTCATTAGCAGATATTTAGGAGGTCCTGCAATGACATATAAACAACAAGCATTTGCAATGCAATGGGTCTTGCATTTGCTCGACGTAGAGCTATTAGTGTTGTAAAGTCCTAACCGGACTTTTATTGCCACATAAATTGAAAATGAAAATGAAAAGTTTCACATGAGCGAGCGATTTAAAGTGCCATTCCATGAGCATGAAGAAATACACAAAAGGAAACAAAAGTTTGCTTGCAGTCAAACGTATCGGCAGTTATGGAATTATCTATGTAACAGGATCAATGTCATGCAAAGCGCTTGACTACTGCTCAGCAAGATCATGCTGCATAGGAATTTTTTTAAAAAGCAGCCCAGAAACCATTCGTAAAACATGGAGCCTTGTATGTTTTCGTTAGTTGGTCGGTGCACTCGAGAAGATCTAAACACCGGAAAAGGCATGACGTATGCATGTCTTTCACAAATGGAAGCAAGCGATTTTTAAAAGGCAAGCTCACGTACCAACGAAATTGATGGGCTTGCGGTGGGGGTGGTTAAAAGCCCACAGAGAGATTACAGCAGGCTCGAGCGCTTGCACGCTCGACCCTAAAAAAAGAAAATTAGAGTTACAACAAAAACAGATAAGAGAAACATTAATAGAATACTATGCATCTTATAATAAGCTGAATTCCAGCCAGACGTGAGAGGTCATGCTGCATACGTGGTCAATGTATATTGCACTCCACTGAATATCCATGAGAAAATATCTGCGAAAAAATTGGAATGACTGCACTCCAACGGTGCCTTTTTAGGTCAATTTTTGAGATTTTTTTTTTTTAATATGTTAATTATAATAAAGCAAAGCAGAACTTTGCTTTAACCTTTGGTTATTTCAGAGAAAAAATATATATATATATAGATACATATATATATATATACACATATATATATATATAAACAGGGTCTAGGTTAAACCTGAACCACTGACATTCACTATTTATACTATGCAGTGCACACTAAGCATGCAATAAGTCATGTCACCATCCATGTTTACTTAACCATTGCTTGACTTCCTTTATTCTCATGCCTTGTGGCAAATAGGTGCTTTGTGCATGGCACGCATTGTGAGTTATGATGTGTGCGTTAACTGGATAATTTCAGTGGCTTCACACATTTCAGCTAGTACCATAACTCAGTTGTTAACTATAGTTTAATTTTTTTTATTCCACACACATTATTCTCAACTTCAGTTTTGGCTGTGCACAGCATGCTTTGGTTACAGGACCTCTATCCAATTTGCTGCTGGCGCTCAAACCCTTTGAACCCAATCCCCACTTTGAAAAGTATTTGGCTCTTCACTCGCTATAATTGTTTCTTTCTTTTTCTATCGCTCTGCCTCACACACCTTTCATTTTTTTGGTCTTTTTTTTTTACCCTTTGTGATCAAGATTAACTATATATATATATATATATATATATATATATATATATACACACACACACACACACACAAATATATATTTTTTATTATTATTATTAAAATTGCTACTCATTTTCAGTTGCCAATCATGTGCAGTTTTCGTTTGTTTTCCTGTTTCTTTCTAGAGTTTTCCATGCCTCTGGGTTGCCCCATAATACTTCCCTGGGGTCTTCCTTCTCCTGTAGAAACTATTTCCATAGAACAAACATAATGATTTGAAAGAGACATGGCAATAAAAATAAGGACAGAGATCTTTACCAACCAATCACATTTGTCGAAAATTAAAAGTCTAGTACATTATAAATGGTAAATTTCAGTGTTTTAGATTTTTTAAACATTCGTTTTTGTCTTGTTTCAACACCTATCTAGAACATTACTTTAACCTTTAAAAACCTTTGTTGTTTTCAGTCAATTTCTAAGATCTTATTACCATACCTCACCATAACATCACTTTAACCTTTGTTTTTTGTGAAAAATGAAATGATAGATAGATAGATAGATAGATAGATAGATAGATAGATAGATAGATAGATAGATAGATAGATAGATAGATAGATAGATTACCCACTGGGTAGTTATAGTTAGGATAGTTTCCCCATAGGAAATGGCTTTTTTGGTTTGGTAATAACTGATGCCTTTTGATGAATCTTCACAGAGCTTTCCAGAAAAGTGCTCTTTTTTGCTCAGCTTCTACCTGGAAAGTTTTGGGGTGATCTGTGAATTGGAGTCTGAGAAAAAGGGGCAGTCCCAAAATGCAATTTCCCTCGTAGAGTTTCCAGACGCATTTTTTAAACGCTGTATGACCAAAACTGCAGAACTGAATAACAGCAAATTTGGTAGTAAGCTAGATCTTGGTTCAGACGGCATTCTGTTTGTGATATGGTGTACATCCATTCAGTAGCACATGAGAAATTCAGGTTAAAAAATATTTGTGTAGCTGGACAGTTAAATTAGTACAATTTAAAAAAAAAACATTCTGATTAGATTTACAGAGGGGACCATTTTTTCTCACCCTTCAGCCACCTCCCCACTGGTGGTGCAAGGGTCTAGCAGGAGCCGCAACATCAAAATAAATATTGTATTAGCCATTACAAGAATCTGGGACTTAGTTCCCTATCCTGAAAACGTTTTTAAATGGAATATAAGTGGGAAGGGTAGGGATACCCTGCATCCCTAGCTTTTGTGGAAGGGCCCCAGAAGTATCTCTATCCAGGCAAAATCTAAATACAATTGCAGGCACCTTTGCTAATGACCCCTGTGGTGGGCCAGGCCCCAGAGGGGGGGGGTCAAACCATATTTATTTATTAGAACTATGAAGAGGGGAAACATGAGTGGGGCCTTCCTCCCTGAGCTAATTTCTGCCCTGGGGACCCTGTTCCCCGGGGTCCTGGCACATTTCTGAATGGAGAGGGTGCATGTGCCCCCACCTGAGCTGGTTTGTACCCTAGGGACCCCAACGCCTAGCACACTTTTATGAAGGGAGGGGGAAGTGGGCACCCCTCCACAATCCATTTACAGCCACTTGGGCTCACCATATTTGTGAAAGGAGAGGTGGTGAATGGCTCGCCTCTCCGAACCTAGAAAGGCCCCGGGGGACCCCATTTCCTGCTATTTTAGAAATGGGATGGGGTGCATGCCCCCCCTTCCTGAGCCATTGAAGTCCCCGTGGACTTCATCTCCTGCGGCTGGCTCATGTGTCCCAGGGATCCCTCTCTGGGGCACTGCTTGTGGGCAGGTAAGACTTGTACTGTATGGTCCCAGACGGTGAGAGCTGCAAAAATGCTCCTGCCGGGTGGGAGCAGACATTTGTTTTCCTGCCAGAATTCTTGCATGCAGGGAAATAGAGTGCTTCCGTCCAGTGGGAGTGGAGAAAAGAATGTGCTCCCACTGTGCGGCAGAACTGCCAGTTCCCCCTGCACTCAGGATGGGTGCATGCAGGGAAGCCAGCAGGGCCGCTTCCTGGGGCTCCACCTACAGCCCCCAATGTTGGGTGCCCTGGGTGGGCACCAGGGCACCAACATTAGGTACCAGGTGATGGAAAGGATCATTTCAATTCCCTAGGGTATTTTAATAGAATACATCTTGCTTGTGCTGTCTCTAGATAAGGCAGAGGCACGAACAAGCAGAATGTTGTGGGTGGCTGCAGGGAATTCAGCAGCCCCCAGAAACATTAAAAACAGCAGGTCTCTTGGGTCATTGAATCCATGACCCCCAGGAGAGCTTACCATAATTTTTGAAGCACTCCTAGCTGGAGCTGTACGCTCTTCAGATGGAGTGCAGAGGCTCCTTCTGGCTGCTTCTGAAGCTGTGCTTTGTAACTTGAAAATTGTTTAAAAAAGACTCAAAAAGATGATGATTTAATAAAAACAAACTTTATAGCAATTTTTAAATGACAACCACCTTTATTACTCGGTGAATTAATGAAATACAATTAGTGTACTGTATGTATGTTGATATGCTGACTCATTCATAAAGCCAATAAGACCACTTGACCTGTTGACATAGTCAACTGTGTGCAACCATGGGGGTTTGGGTGGGTGTAGGCAGAAGAACATGTGCTGAACTCCCCACGATCCTCAAATCCCCACCAGAGACCAGGCCCTGCAGCCACCCTCACATCGCTCATGGCTGAAGGGCCAAGAGCACCATAGGGTTGGCTTTACATATGATAATAAAATAAAACTCGACTTTAAAAATAAGAAAAACAAAAAAACTAGAAATTCACTGAAAAAAACAAAGGTTTAAGTGACGAGTTATATTTACTTGGGGGTAACTATAACTGGTGAATTTCAGACATTTTAGATAGATAATACAGCACCAAGCTCCACAGTGGTGGAGCAATGAATCAACGCACTCTTCAGCTGCTGGTCTGCAACAATGTGTTTCGGCCTGATGGCCTTCGTCAAGTTTATAAACAGCTGTGTTTAACCCTTCCCCTTTTAAAGTGACTGTGCATTCAAACATCAACATAAACAACAGACTTGATCTTTTCCAAAGTTCCACCACTTACAGCAGAGGGCTTGAATTGGCAAGAAAGACTATGGGCCCGATTTTGTGTTTGGCAGACGGATTACTCGGTCACGAATCTGATGGATATATTATCCACCTTATTAGAAACACATTATATCCAGTGGCACTTCTAATAAGTCAGACAGGATATCCGTCACGTTTGTAACAGAGTTCCTGTCCGCCAAACTCTGAATAAGGCTCTGTCTAGTTTCTATATTTGTGGGAGATGTAAAGTCAGCAAAATCAGCACTAATGTGAAAGAATTCAGGGTTCAATGCATAAATAAAACAAAAAGAACGTACCTCAGAATTCACAGTGTATCTTCCAGTATGTCTGTAGAACACATACAGGCAATAATGAAAAATGACAGACACTATTCAGTAACTAGCCACTATCAGGAGATCATTCACACACCTTAGACATACCTAAATACCACAATATAAGACGATTCCAGATATACCCATGAGGAGGAAACAGGAAACAAACCCCTAGGAGACTGGAGTTGAAATATATAATGGATCTGGAATACAATCATCCAGTGGGCCATAATACAGAAGGGAAGATTAGAGTACATCTGTGAGCAGAGTTATGGTAAAGAAATTGTGGAAAATGTGTAGATCAGGTTTTAATGAGAGTTTTTCATTGTTTTTGTAGTAATATGCATATTATCAAGACTACATTCACAATATGTTCAGAGAGGAGTAAAAGGTTTTTGGAGATATGATGGAATAATCAACCCTTGTGGTTCCCCGTGAGAGCTGCATTATACAGTTGATGTAAAGAAACATTTTATGAATTATTTCTACAATTACTCTCATATATAGTAACAGCCTACTTGGGCCAGGTTGTTCAAGAAGAAAGGATCAGATTTGTAGACTATCCTAATATATACTGACATTTATTTGGTGGGTATATTTCAGTTCACATCAGTACACGTTTGATTTAGCTGATGGATTTTTTTTGGTATGGATTTACAACCAGCCCACTTGGGCAAGATTGTGGACTATGCATGAATTATTGCCAAAGATGTTTGAATAGTATATACTTTTTACGCGTATGGCGCAACCTTTACTGGTCATTTAGGCCCACTAGGACAGAATGGAGAATTTTGTTTAAACTCCCTGCGGGGTATTTGGAGCACTCAACACACTAATGATGTAATTATTATATTCATATATAGGGTCATGCCTGGTGATTTAAGACTTAATAGTGGCATTACTAATGGAAAGAGTAACAGTCATGTCGATATCGGAATTATAGTCACTATTGAAGAAAAAGGGTTACACAGCAATTAATCAATTTCATGTTTATTTATAATTATTTTGCTCTGCATGACTTACATGCCACAAAGAGGAATTTAAGAAAGTATAAGTAAGAAATGTTTCTTCTGTATCTGTTGAAATATATGTATATGACCTTTCAAATTGTTGCAATCTTAGAAAGAACGACCATCTATGGTTTATGTTAATGTTTGCATGCACAGTGACCTTAAAAAGTAAGTTTTACACACAGGTGTTGGTGAACTCGATGAATGCTATCAGGCCGAAAAGAATTGTTGCTTGTGCACAGTGTAGTAATAAACGCTTTGGCGTCTAGCATCTAAGGAGCTGTGGAGCTCGCGGTTTTATATTTGTGCAGGAACTGGCCCCAGAGACACACACCGTAACAGCTGTATACACATATACATACACATATTACACTCAGATGACAACAGCACCTATGTAGTTATGTTTAGGGTAGACTTTTCATTGAAAGGGCATTTTTTGTTTTCCATATAACTTTGGCGCCGTTAAACAAATCGGTGTGAAACCTTCCAAAAACAAGTGTATTCACGTTGGGCTCCTCATGACAAGTGGGTACCAAAAAACAAGAGAGGGAGCGTTTGCAAAGGTTGCCTTTTCCTTTTTTTTTTTACCTCCCATGCGATTCTTTGGTTCCCCATACTGAAAAAAACAGCAGAATGGAATTACACCAAACTAGGCCTATAAATAGAACTTTACTCGAGGAACTGCCTTTACTTAGCTCGGTGTAAATCCATTCTGTAGTTTTCAGGACATTAGCGTTTCAAAAGTGATTCGTGTGTGTTGACCCTATCTCAGGTAATCTGATGAGAAAGCGATAAAGTATTTACGCAGGACTGGGGAGGGAGTTGTCCTCAAGAATGGGTCAGGAAACGTGTACCTAAACCAAGAAATGATGCATAACAGTTTTTCAATAACAATCAATAAAATGAGTCAAGGCTTATTTAAAAACGCTCAAGGTCAGAACCTTAGAAACGTCATGAACATTTATTAAAATATTAAAGTGCAATGCAGAAGGTGAAACTATAGATAATTTTAAATTGCACAATAAACGAGTTTTAGAGAATTAGCATCATGAACAAAAATCTGGGAAGCGGTCTAAATCCAGACCAATAGAAAATCGGAGAAGATACCTAGATGCTCACAGAAAGGACGGCAATATTCTGGACCCCCCCCCCCCCCCAAAACACATCTTTTGTAAAGACATTTACCATAGATGTGATCGCACATTCAGCATAAGGTGAGCATGAACATCACTTGTTGAATCAGAAAACATATTTAATACATAATATATTGCCACTATCCTAGAGCTATCTCCCTAAATAAACTCTACTCTGACCTACTGTCATTGAAGCAGTACTAATCTGGTTACATGAACAACAGCAGCTTTGTTAATGTATAGGCCTATAGTGAATGAGCAGTAAGAGCCTTAAAAGTAAAGAAAGGCTTCCTCCAGTGTTTCTTCGAGATCAGCATGTCATCATAAAGCATCTGTGCACATCTTGCTGCATGAGGTATCAATGAGATTATAAAAACATAGCTACTTCTAAATCCAACATGGAGTTGAGGCCTAATTTAGCCTGTGCCAAGACATAAAAGTTGATACATTGCAGCATTATTGCTTCAATTGCAAAATGTTCATGGTACAAAGAAAGTTACTTCCCTGTGGTAACAATCTCTCTGGTGGATACTTTATCTATATGACTGCAGATTTGTCACCTGTAGAACAGCCCCAGGCAACAGACTGGATCTGGTAATTCAAAGCTCTCTCACTTCCCCATAGGGGGTGCTGGCTTCAGATGGATGCCGAAGTGGTGCCAGGTGGCGTCCCTGAGCCATAGAACACCAGCTCCAGCCCAACAATGTCAGTTTTGTACCATTTTTTTCTAAGTCTTGAAGGCAAGAGGTATATTGACATCGAAAGATTAGTGCAGTATCAAAGATAAAAGTGGAATGAGGAATCTTCAGATAGATTATCCACCAGACAGAATGTTATTGCAGGTCAGTAACATTTTGTTCTGATGGATAATTCTACTTGCAGGTTCCTCATCAGTAGAATAGATAACAGAGCAATACTCTGCCTAAAGATGGAGAGTTAATGGATGGTTGGGCTGGGAAACCTGGCAGAACCGATCGGGCAAACTGGCTGTCCCTACACATTTCCAAGTCCAGGCAATAATGCTTGGCAAAAGTGTGCAGGGATGCCCACATCGCCACGTTGCAAATTTCTGCTATGGAACTGGCTCTGGCAATTGCAGTAGTGGTGGGCTGTGCCCTGGGGGAGTGGGCCACCATTCGTTCGGATGTTCCTTTTTGGCTGAAGTATTGTAGATCTTGATACAAATGATGATCTTTCTTGAGATTCCTCATCTGCACTGCCTTTCCTTCTTGGCACCACAGTAGCCAACGAAGAGCTGGTCATCTAGTCTCATGTCTAGATAGTAATAAACCAACCCCCTGGGATCCAAGTGATGTAACTGCTCCGCGTATATAGTGGCATGGGTACCCATTAGAAAAGTCAACACTAAATTAAGGTCCCACTATAATACAATAAAGGTGGTTGGAGTATACAAATTCTATGTCAGGACTGGAGGCGAGGATTATGCTTAATCTTTCTTTCCTTTATTTTAATACCAGAAGTTCAAAGTAAACCACGTCTCCCAGAACACCATGGTAGAAAAACTATGAATGTTCAGCAACCAATGAAAACTTCCTTACAGTCCAATAATATGCTCTGTTCTCTCAGGCACTTCCTCTTTCTTTCCTGCGCAGAGAAAAGATAAGTGCTCTCGTTTCTCCATACTGTCATAGGTGTTTTTCACGTTAGGTTTGAGTTTGTACTATTTGCACGTTGTGCTTGGAAACTATTTGCTTTTGTTTTGCAGGTTATTACCACAGGAGCACGTTCACCGCTCCATTCGTGGTCGTTTTCCCCCTAAGGCTCTGCGCGGAGAAGTCTGCTCGCCTGCAGGGGTGGGGCAGTGCTCCGACGCTCATCACGCATCTCGTTGAGCCACTGGGCAACGCTTGTTTTTTTCTGTGAAACAGAGCTCTGCCTGCAACAACGTCCTGACACCCTGACCACCTTAGAAGCCCTGAACCCCTATCAACGGGGTGAGTATAGAGCCCTTAGGGCTTATTTGATTGCTAAGTTTCAAAGTGTGCAAGAGCTTCAGACCACTGTGGGGAGGCCAACCCCAGTCGCTAATGTTATTCCCGCTAATTGGAACAGAGGTGGCCCCAGGGGATTACCCCGCTTATTATCAGAGGAGGCATCTGACCAAATACAGTCCACAAGGAATGATCCAGCCCTGCACCTTGTGAGCAAAAGATCTGCTTGTTTACCCAGCCATAAAATACCTGTGCTTGTCATAGCTGTTACTTGGTGGTGCTGGTCTTTGCCAGCTTTTTTCTTCCAGTGTGTTAACATTGGTTGCTTGTCCAGTAAAACACTACTCATAGTTTGGGTATCTCCTGTATAAAATTTACAATGCAGTCTGACGAATACATGGATTAGGAAACCATATCAGTCCTCCCCATTGATAACAAATTTTGTGAGGCCGTAGATGCCTCCATTCATCATGTGGTGGATGCCGCCATTATCCCCTCGAGAGGCACATACATGTCCAACTCCTCTTAATCTATCACCCCTTGAAAGGCTCCTCTGGGGACTGTGACCAACCACTGCAACGTCCCCCTAAGCGCAGAATGGAACAAGGGGTGGACCTAACCGCCTTTGACAGGGTGAAACAGGCATTTTCAGAACACCCTGTGACCCCCCACATTTACGTCCTTCTTGGATGCCTTACACTCCGATGGAAAACCATCTTCAATTATTCCCTCGACAGATGCCGATGAGGATGACTCTCAGGGCAACTCCAATGATGAAGGGGGTCCATCCAGGCCCTGGAGGCCATCCCAACCTCCTTCGGAGTCTCATGATACATCCAATATGTTAGACCCAGATGATTTAGTCCAGCCCTGCTCTTCCGAATGGTGCCCCTCAGACAAGGTCAGTACATATGTCACTGGCTGTCTACGGAAACCCCTGAAAAAGGTTTGTGCAAAACTAAGAGCAGAATGCCCACGCCCCTCTCTCCCTGGCAAAGTCTTCTCCACTCCAGATATCAACTCCAAAATGGCCACGTTCCTCCAAAAGTTCATTCGGGATCCAAAGAAAGGCATTGACAGGTCATGGAAGGCCTGTCAAGACAAGCTTTGGATGTCTCGGGCCCCTCACCAAGATATTAGAACTGGCTGAATATTCTAAACCCTCAGGTACCCCTCTCTCTCCAGGTTCAATATCTGGGTGGGCTCAGAGAGCGATAATATTTCTGGGAAATGCCAACTGTGCCCTTTCAGCCAAAAGACGTAGATCCCTGCAGATAAATGTAGATCCCAAATTGGGGGACCTGGCATCTACAGAGGCAGGAACAGTGGCACATGGATGCCTATTCAGCAAGCCATCCATTAAAGAGCTATCAAAGTTTGCTGCCACTTTTACGTGTGTGGAAAAGTCGCAGTCCTCAATCAAAAGAGTTTTCCTTCCACGCCTTTTCATCTCGGCCAGTCGTGGAAGAGGGCGCTCGACTGGCCATTTCTACATACAAGCCCCGGGAAGAGGACAAGTTCCACCTAGGGGTCATGAGCACGCTTGATTTTTTTCCCATCCTCAGGTAGCTCTTGTGGATCACAAAGTAAGGGAACTGCTCCAAAAAGCCACAATAACCCTGACTTCACTTTATCCTCAAAGCTTCCTGAGCAATCTCTTTGTAGTGTACAAGAGGGATGGTGGACACTGTTCAGTTAACAACCTGAAGGAATTCAATGGTTGGGTGGTGTACCATAATTTCAAGATGGAAGGTATCCATCTACTCCGCAACCTTCTGTGCCCCAACGATTGGATGGTGCGTCTGGATTTTCAGGATGCTTATTTAACCATTCTGATACTTTTCCCCCACTGTTGTTTTTTGCAACTCCAATGGAAAGGGCAAGATTACGAATTTACAACTCTTCATTCGGTCTATCCTCAGTAACTTGGTGCTTCACCAAGGTCCTGAAACCGGTGATGGAACATCTCAGGGCACGGGGTTTCCAAATGATCATTTATCTCGACAATCTATTGTTTATGGACTAATGTACTTACAGATTACCAGACCATCTGCAGTACACCATTTCTCTTCTCAAGAGCCTAGGTTTTCTTATCAACGGCAAGAAATCATTGCTGACTTCCTCCAGACAAACCACCTTTTTAGGTTTTGTCATCAGTTTGGCGGACAAAACTCTGATTGCCTTCTTGGAAAATATCTAAAATCTGCAAGGAACTTAGAAAAACACTATCCAGGACCTCAACATCCTTACAGCAGATCGCACGGATACTGGATCTTCTAGCCTTACTATCCAAGCAATCTTTCGGGGCCCTATGCTTTACAGAGCACTTCGAAATCTAAAAACCTTCCCCCTGTGCAAGGGCCTCTCATACTCAGAACAGGTCCCCCTGACAAGGGAGGCAAAGGACACAATGCTCTGGTGTTTATCCCACATGGAAGCATGGAACAGCTGGGCCATTTTCGGCTCTGACACGGATATAATCATAGAATCAGACACCAGCAACTCCGGCTGGGGTGCTCGCTTTCACGATTCTTTCGCTGGAGGGAAATGGTCTTCAGACGAACAATCCCTTCACATCAATTGCCTAGAACTCCTGGCAGGGTCCATTGTCATCCAATGTTGGACGAAGTATAGAACAAACTGTTCCGTCTGGCTCAAGATGTCAGCCGACCCTTACATCAATCACTTGCCAGCCCCAGATCCAAGATTCTGACAGCCCTGGCCGGGAAGTATTGGGCATATTGCCTGACTCACAATATATCAGTCATAGCATAATATAATTCGGGGTCCTCCAACCAGATAGCAGATTGGTGCTCAAGGGAGTGACCAGGCATGAGTTTGTGGTGCTTAAATCCATAGGTCTTTGCGATGCTCAATTCAGTCTGTGGTCCTTTTACTATAGACCTTTTTGCGACTCGCCTGGTTCACCAGGTCCCTTGCTAGGTCAGTTGGAAACCGGACCCACAGGCCATGGCGACAGATGCTTTCCTTCAGGACTGGTCAAAGGAGATGGGATATACGTTTCCTTCACTCGCCATGATCATGCGCCTGGCAGCCCAAGTGTGCAGGCAAGAAGCACAGGTGGTGGTGATCACACCAATTTGGAGGTCTCAAGTGTGGTTTCTAGTACTTCTGGAACTTTCCTAGGATTTTCCAATCCCTCTTCCCCACGATCCAGATATTCTAAAGGATCCCCAAGGTCAGAGCCATCCGCTAGTCCTTCAAGGCTGTTTTCCTCTCATGGCATGGAGGATTGCAGGGAAAGATGGAAAGTTCTGGGCCTTTCATCTGACGCTGAAAGACTCGCGGCATGTGTGGATGGCACCTCTAAATTATATAAATCTGCATGGACAAAATGGGTTTGTTGGTGTCTTCAATGCAAAGAAGATCCCATGGGGTGTGATGTTTTCCCGATCCTAAACTTTTTGGCCTTCCTGGCATCTAAAGGGATGGGCTATTACACTGTAAATTTCTATTACTCTGCTATATCAGCAGGTCATCTTCCCATTGAAAATCTTCTCGCTAGATAACACCCCCTAGTCTGTAAGCTTTTACGGGGCATTCGTCTAGCTTTACCTCTTCAACCTAAATATTCAACATTATGGGATGTCAACATGGTTCTGAACCTCTTCCAGTCTTGGCGGCCCAATGAATACCTCTCGAGGAGAGAACTGTTAGCCAAATTTAGCAATGTTATTGTGCCTCATTTCATGCTGCAGAGTCTCCGATTTTCGGGCCTTGGACATCTCGAGTAGGGTTTTCACACCTCATGAAGTAACCTTCCAAGTCCCCAAGTGGACCAAAATGGATTCAAGGTTAATATCGTACCTGACTTTCGATAAGGTCCCTAAATTGTGTGTGGTGAGATGCCTCAAGGTGTATGAACAGGCAACAGAAGACATATGCCCTCCAGGGGAACGGTAACTGTTGTTTTCCATTAGGAAAACTTTTAAAGCTGTCTCGCCCCCTTGCCATAGTCAGATGGGTATGGGGGTTATGCAGGAGGCGGGAATCAATGTGGTCTGTTTGGGGCTCATTCAGTTAGAGGAGCTACGGCTTCTAAAGCTTTCTCCTTAGGGGCCGGATTAGCAGATAATATTAACCCCTTCTGTGCCCAGGACGTAATGGTTACGTCCTGAGGCACAGTGCTGCTGTGCCCAGGACGTAACCATTACGTCCTGTGCACAGAGCCCAAAGGGAGCGCTAGCGCTCCCTCTGTGGGGTTCCCCCCCACCCCCCCAAATCAGGGATGGAAGGGGAAGCCCTTCCCCTCCCACCTCCGACCCCCCCAAACCCCCCTGTGACGTCAGCGCGCTGATTAGTCACAGGGTCTCCCCCATCGTGCTGGAAGCAGAGCTTCCAGCGCGATTGAAAGAGAAATGCTTTGCATTTCTCTTTCAATTTCATGGAGGAGGCCCCGAGAGGCTTCAAAGGGAAGGAAATTTATTTCCTTCCCTTTGAAGTCTCTCACAGGGTTTCAAAAGCCGGATTGCTTGCAATCCGGCTTTTGAAACCCCACTAGACACCAGGGATTTTTTTTTTTTCTGAAACTGTCAAAAGGGAGCGACCCCTTGGGCAAGGGTCGCTCCCAGGGGGGGCATTTTTTTGGGAAGGCCTTTTCTGCCCCCCCTGGGGGCAGATTGGCCTATTATTAGGCCGATCTGCCCCCAGGGGGGGCAGAAACCTCTAGGCACCAGGGAGGTTTTTTTTTTCTTTTTCTTTTTGTGATGTTTTCTTTTTTTTTTAGGTGGGGAGCGACCCCTTAGGCAAGGGTCACTCCCCTTCAGGGCAATATATATGTAGGCCATTTCTGCCCCCCTTCGGGGCAGATTGGCCTATTTTGATGAGGCCAATCTGCCCCCATAGGGGGCAGAAATCATTAGACACCAGGGATTTTTTTTTTTGGCGTGAATTTCATGCAACAGGAGCGACCCCTTGGGCAAGGGTCGCTCCCAGGGGGGGCATTTTTTTGGGAAGGCCTTTTCTGCCCCCCCGGGGGCAGATCGGCCTATTATTAGGCTGATCTGCCCCCAGGGGGGCAGAAACCTCTAGGCACAAGGGATCATTTCTTTTTTTTTTTCTTTTTGTTATGTTTTCTTTTTTTTTTAGGTGGGGAGCGACCCCTTAGGCAAGGGTCACTCCCCTACGTGGCAATATATATGTAGGCCATTTCTGCCCCCCTTGGGGGCAGATTGGCCTATTTTGATGAGGCCAATCTGCCCCCAAGGGGGGCAGAAACTATTAGACACCAGGGATTTTTTTTTGGGGCGTGAATTTCACGCAACGGGAGCGACCCCTTGGGCAAGGGTCGCTCCCAGGGGGGGCATTTTTTTGGGAAGGCCTTTTCTGCCCCCCCTGGGGGCAGAAACCGCTAGGCACCAGGGATCATTTCTTTTTTTTTTCTTTTTGTTATGTTTTCTTTTTTTTTTTAGGTGGGGAGTGACCCCTTAGGCAAGGGTCGCTCCCCTAGGGGGCAAATTATATTTAGGCCATTTCTGCCCCCCCCGGGGGGTAGATCAGCCTATTTTGATTAGGCTGATCTGCCCCCAAGGGGGGCAGAAACCACTAGGCACCATCAATTTTTTTTTAATCTTTTTTTTACAGATGGGGATGCATTTCTCTTTCAATTTCATGGGGGAGGCCCCGAGAGGCTTCAAAGGGAAGGAAATGTATTTCCTTCCCTTTGAAGTCTCTCACAGGGTTTCAAAAGACGGATTGCTTGCAATCCGGCTTTTGAAACCCCACTAGACACCAGGGATTTTTTTTTTTTTCTGAAACTGCCAAAAGGGAGCGACCCCTTGGGCAAGGGTCGCTCCCAGGGGGGGCATTTTTTTGGGAAGGCCTTTTCTGCCCCCCCCTGGGGGCAGATCGGCCTATTATTAGGCCGATCTGCCCCCAGGGGGGGCAGAAACCTCTAGGCACCAGGGAGTTTTTTTTTTTTTTTTGGGTGGGGAGCGACCCCTTAGGCAAGGGTCACTCCCCTACGGGGCAATATATATGTAGGCCATTTCTGCCCCCCTTAGGGGCAGATTGGCCTATTTTGATGAGGCCAATCTGCCCCCAAGGGGGGCAGAAACCACTAGGCACCAGGGATTTTTTTTGTTTTGTTTTACAGATGGGGAGCGACCCCTTGGACAAGGGTCGCTCCCCTGGAGGGGAAAATTGTATTTAGGCCATTTCTGCCCGCTTTGGGGGCAAATCGGCTGATTTTAGGTCAATCTGCCCCCAAGGGGGGCAGAAACCACTAATCACCAGGGATCTTTTTTTTGCGCCGTCACGCAAGGGGAGCTACCTTGTAGGCAAGGGTCGCTCCCCGGGGGGGGCAAAATTATTTTAGGCCATCTCTGCCCCCCCTGGGGGCAGATCGGCCTATTGGTATTAGGCCGATGTGCCCCCAGGGGGGGCAGAAACCTCTAGGCGCCAGGGCAATTATTTTTTTTGTGTTTTTTTTTGTTGTTTGTTTGTTTTTTTAGCGATGGGGAGCGACCCATCAGGCAAGGGTCGCTCCCCTGGGGGGCAAATTGTATTTAGACCATTTCGGTCGATTTTAGGTCAATCTGCCCCCAAGGGGGCAGAAACCACGAGGCACCGGGGATTTGTTTTTTGTCGCCAATGTCACGCAGGGGGAGCGACCCCGTAGGCAAGGGTCGCTCCGGGGGGGTTTGGGGGTTGGGGGGGCAAATTTATTTTAGGCCATTTCTGCCCCCCCTGGGGGCAGATCGGCCTATTATTAGGCCGATCTGCCCTCAGGGGGTCAGAAACCTCTAGGCGCCAGGGCAAATTTTTTTTTTGTATTTTTTTTTTCTTCTTTGTTTTTTTTTTTAGAGATGGAGAGCGACCCATCAGACAAGGGTCATTCCCCTGGGGGGCAAACTGTATTTAGACCATTTCTGCCCCCCTTGGGGGCAGATTGGCCGATTTTAGGTCAATCTGCCCCCAAGGGGGCAGAAACCACTAGACACCGGGGATTTGTTTTTAAGCGCCAATGTCACGTACGGGGACCGACCCCGTAGGCAAGGGTCGCTCCTGGGCAGGGGGGGTGGGGGGTCAAATTTATTTTAGGGCATTTCTGCCCCCCCCCCCCGGGGCCAGCTGAGCTAGAGGCCAAAATCCACAGGTAGGCACTTTGCAAAAAACACCTCTGTTTTCTGTGAAAAATATGTTGTGTCCACGTTGTGTTTTGGGCCATTTCCTTTCGTGGATGCTAGGCCTACCCACACAAGTGGGGTACCATTTTTATCGAGAGACTTAGGGGAACGCTGGGTGGAAGGTAATTTGTGGCTCCTTTCAGATTCCAGAACTTTCTGTCACCGAAATGAGAGGAAAAAGTGTTTTTTGGCCACATTTTGATGTTTGCAAAGGATTCTGGGTAACAGAACCTGGTCAGAGCCCCGCAAGTCACCCTATCTTGGATTCCCCTCGGTCTCTAGTTTTCAAAAATGTGCTGGTTTGCTAGGTTTCCCCTGGTGCCGGCTGAGCTAGAGGCCAAAATCCACAGGTAGGCACTGTTTTCTATGAAAAAATGTGATGTGTCCACGTTGTGTTTTGGGCCATTTCCTATCGCGAGCGCTAGGCCTACCCACACAAGTGAGGTATCATTTTTATCGGTAGACTTGGGGGAACGCTGGGTGGAAGGAAATTTGTGGCTCCTCTCAGATTCCAGAACTTCCTGCCACAGAAATGTGAGGAACATGTGTTTTTTTAGCCAACTTTTGAGGTTTGCAAAGGATTCTGGGTAACAGAACCTGGTCCGAGCCACACAAGTCACCCCATCTTGGATTCCCCTAGGTCTCTAGTTTTCAGAAATGCACAGGTTTGGTAGGTTTCCCTAGGTGGCGGCTGAGCTAGAGGCCAAAATCTACAGGTAGGCACTTTGCAAAAAACACCTCTGTTTTCTTTCAAAAAATTGGATGTGTCCACGTTGCGCTTTGGGGCGTTTCCTGTCGCGGGCGCTAGGCCTACCGACACAAGTGAGGTATCATTTTTATCAGGAGACGTAGGGGGACGCTGGGTGGAAGGAAATTTGTGGCTCCTCTCAGATTCCAGAACTTTCTGCCACAGAAATGTGAGGAACATGTGTTTTTTTAGCCAAATTTTGAGGTTTGCTAAGGATTCTGGGTAACAGAACCTGGTCCGAGCCACACAAGTCACCCCATCTTGGATTCCCCTAGGTCTCTAGTTTTCAGAAATGCACAGGTTTGGTAGGTTTCCCTAGGTGCCGGCTGAGCTAGAGGCCAAAATCTACAGGTAGGCACTTTGCTAAAAACAGCTCTGTTTTCTGTGATGTGTCCACGTTGTGTTTTGGGGCATATCCTGTCGCGGGCGCTAGGCCTACCCACACAAGTGAGGTATCATTTTTATCGGAAGACTTGGGGGAACATAGAATAGCAAAACAAGTGTTATTGCCCCTTGTCTTTCTCTAAAGTTTTCCCTTCCAAATGTAAGACAGTGTGTAAAAAAGACGTCTATTTGAGAAATGCCCTGTAATTCACATGCTAGTATGGGCACCCCGGAATTCAGAGATGTGCAAATAACCACTGCTTCTCAACACCTTATCTTGTGCCCATTTTGGAAATACAAAGGTTTTCTTGATAGCTATTTTTCACTCTTTATATTTCAGCAAATGAATTGCTGTATACCCGGCATAGAATGAAAACCCACTGCAGGGTGCAGGTCATTTATTGGCTCTGGGTACCTAGAGTTCTTGATGAGGTTCAGGTTATAAGTTATTCAGGGACACGGCCTGGGGTAGGCGAACGGCAGACGAACACAAGGGTTAATGAACTCACGGTGTTTACAAGGTTTACGCGTCCCTATGATGCCCTATCCTCACATGGGATGGGCGACTTTCTATTAGACTGACTGTGACGAATGGTCCATAGACTGTAAGTGACCTCCTAGCATTTATGGTCTTTTCCTATCTTTTGGTTTATTTTGTTTTTTTTTATATATGAAGGAGAAGTTACAACTAAACGGTCCTGATGAAGCGCCAGTGGATCTATCCCTGACCGAATAGGCGCAAAACATGTCGACCTAGCGGTAGGAGTGGAGACTCTTCCCTCCTTCCCTTCTCTTAGGAGTATAGGAGAGATTATTCCCTGATTACTCCTACCAGTTTTTAACCTTGGCCTGACCCTCATTATAAACATAAAATCGAGTTATCAGGTGCTCATAGCCAATTTTACTTTTCTATTTCAAACCAGCAATCAACATGGCATCTTTAGTGGTGGGTACATTTTAAACAAGTATAATCCTCGCCTCTGGTCCTGACACACAATGAAAAATTTCTTAGCTAACGTAACGGAAAGTTTCAATTCTATTAAGAACGCTGAGGCGAGTATTATACCCACCCATTGTTATATGATTTGGTCCCTCCCATGAATACATTGGATGACATGGCTACAAATAAGTATTCAAATGTTTTTTCCTTATACATTTTATGTAGAACAGTGATCAGTCATTAATACAAATGCTGTTTTTTCCATGTGAAAGTTCTAAGTATTCTTCCGGACAAAATTGTATATGGTTCGGTGGTTGTCATTGAATGCAAATATTATTTGTTCCATGATTGACGTTCTTTGGTTTATTGCAGCAAACGGGAAATTTTTTATCAGTTTGTTGCTTAATCCAGTTTTGTTGTTTCTATCCAGGTATTGAAACTAATAAAGGAGAATGACTCGACCACTACGCTCACCTCACATCAAGAAAAAGTAAGTGCCTGAGAGGACACAGCATATTTTTGGACGGTTAGGAAGTTTTCATTGGTTGTCGAACATTTGTAGTTTTTCTCCCATAGTGTTCTGGGAAACATGGTTTACTTTGAACTTCTGCTATTGATAAAAAGGAGAGATAGATTAAGCATAATCCTTGCATCCGTGTCATTAATAGAATTGATTTTCTTATTTAATGATAGCTAGGAACCCTGTAAAAAATCCTACAACAATAGGGGATTTGAAAAGGGACTAATGGTCTGGAAGACAAAGGAATGCAGACAAGGCAGCTAAGTACCCATTCACAGTACCAACTGCACAACCCCTTTGAGGAAAGGAAATTACGCATTGTAGGACCTGTGACATCTTTGCCGGCAAGAGGTTAACAAGATTGCCTGCACACCATTCAATGAAGTTGCTCCATCTACCTGGAGCAAGCAGATTTGGTGGAAGGGTCGACACGCTGACAAAAAGACATCCACCTACTTCTGTGACAGCTGAAAGGAGATTAGATGTCCCTGTTTAGTCTCCAAGCATGTACATGGTGGCCCTTGGAATAGGGATATAGAAACATTCTACCCAGCTAGGAGAGAAGGTCCATCCTGAATGTTAGGTGAATCGGAAGACATGTGGAGAAGCCAAGAAGGCCTGTGTACCACACCCTTCTCAGCCAGTCCAGGACAATCAGAATAACTTACACCTGGTTTTGATGACTCTTCTGAGAACTCAAGGAATCAAGGATATGGTGGGAAATGCATAGCGCAGCTGAAAGCCCCACCTCAGCTGAAACGCATTTTCCAACGCACCTCTCAACTAATACTAGAGGGCACAGACCTGCTGGCATGGAGCATTTTCCAAGGAGGTAAACAAGTCCACCTGAGGAGTGCCCCACTGGGCAAAGATGTTCAGGCATTCCTCTTGTAGAAGGCGCCACTCATGATTAGCAAGATGAAGCTGGCTTAAGCTGTCAGCTCTGACATTCAGAGACCTTTGCTAGATGATTGACTGTGAGACAAATCCTTTGGAAGTCTGCCAAACACCACAGTCACAATGCTACTTGGCAAAAGAGGTGAGACCATACTTCACCTTGCTTATTCATGTACCACATCTCAGTTGTGTCTGTGTCAAGATCTTAATGGACCAACCAACAATGGAGAGGATAAAGGCCTTGATTGCAGTTCCTACAGTTGCAGCAATTTGAAGTGAAAAACCTGCTCTTCTTGGGACCAGAAGCCTCTAATCTCCAGGTCCTCCAAATGGGCTCCCCACCCTAGGGTGAAAGCATCCACCACTACTGTAGCCACTGTCAGAGGAGGTTTGGAAGCCATCCTGCAGGTCAGGTTTGCCTTGTTCCCTCACCATGTCACTTCCATTGCAACACTGGCGGAGATCACAATGGAGTCCGACAGATCTCCCCTGTATTGTAGCCACTGTCTGAGGAGGCATCATTGCAGGGCCCTCATGTGCCAACATGAGTGTGTTCCTTAGAGAATGCAGGAAGCCAGTAGATCTAGGAATCTGAGAACTCTCAGGACTGGAACTCTCACACCTTGGTGAAAAGATGGAATCATTTCCTGGAAATCTGGAATGCTCTGAGACGGACAAACAGACCAAAGGATGGTGGTGTTGAGCACCAGCCCTATGAACTGGGGTGTTTGGGAGGACTGCAGGTGAGAAATGGACTGGTTGATTGAAAAGCCCAGGCCGAACTGCAGATGCTGCAACACGATCTCTGGTGAACTAGCTTTGAGGACCTAGCCAAGTATGGGAAAATGGGAATGCCCAACCCTCTGAGATGGGCCGCAACTGCTGCCATCACCTTCGTTAAGCCTCAAGGTGCTAATGTTAATCCAAAGGGTAGAATTGCAAACTGATAGTGTGTGGAATCCACCACACACCACAAGTACTTTGGATGTGAACGCAGAATAGGGATGGAGAAGTTTGCATCCTGTAAGCTGAGTGACGCCAAACAGTCTCCAAGCGCCAATGCCAGTAGAACTTGAGCTAGGGTCAACATCTTGAAGTTCTCCTTTTTAAGAAAAAGATTCAGGTCCCTGAGATTCAGGATCAGACAGATATCGCTGTACTTTTTGGATACTAGGAAGCAACATGAGTAACATTGTTGTCTCTTCTCTTTTTCTGGTAGTAACTCCACTGTTCCCTTAAACAGGTGTACTACCATCTCCTGTTGCAGAATTTCCAAATGATCCAGTTGAGGGGTGGACGATTGGGGGACAGGGATGGGAGGTGAAGTCTGCAAGAATGGAAGCGTAGAACCCCTTTCCACAATTTGGAGCACTCGCTGGTCTGAAGTTATGGTCTTCCAGGTCGGACACTCTTCCTCCCACAGGTTCCAGGTGTGTCTTGAGAAGATAACTAGGATTGTTTTCCAGGGGGGATCTGGGGAGGAAGAGGAAGACGTGGTGAAGGGCTGCTGGAGGGATCCACTACCTTGAACTTTGCCTCTGACCTAATATTGGTGGATGAATGTGTTTTGCAGCTTGTAACCTTCCAGTTAGTAAGCTTGTTGCTTCAGGAAGGAACATCCACTGGCAAAGCCATGAAAAGTCTTGTACTAGCAGTAGTCCTTTTGAGGTTGGCTTTGTTGGAGACCTAGTGAACAAGCCTTACCTTTACTACCTTTAAATCCTTCAAGCGTTGCATCTGCCTTCCCACCAAATAATCTGGATCCATCAAATGGGAGATTATCAAATTAGCCTGGATGGCCAATGAAAACTCCTGAGCCAGGCATGTCTTCTAATGGTCACCAAAGAAGCAATGGAGCGGGATTCAGAATCTGCTGTATCTAATCCAAATTCAATAATATGGTCAACTGCATTTATACCATCTGAGGACTTCTTGGAAATGGTCCCATAGACCTTCTGGGACATGTGGGACCACAGTTTGTGCGATACCTAGTAAGGCTTGGATATCATGAGCCAACAGACAATTGGTGTCTAGAGATTTTAATGCCATACTTCCAGCAGTAAACCCTTTCTTTCCCTATACTTCTAAACATTTAGACTCTCTGTCTGCTGGTGTAGAGGGAAATGTTCCTTGTGGCTGGCAAGAAAAACATGATTCCTGTATTACAAGACTTTCTGGCAATGGATGGGTAGACAGAAACACAGGGTAACCTGGAGCAGCACAGTAACTTCTACCTACCAGGCAGCCTGCTGGGAGGGCAGAGAAAGGTTTTCCCAAACCATCAGAATAGGGACAAGCAGAGCCCCATTAAACTGTAACAATGTCTCAGAAGCTGGATGGGCAGGAAAGAGGACTTCAGTCAACACATGTGTCTTAACATCAACTGCAGGAAGCTGTAAGGAAAGCACTTCAGCTGCTTTTTGGGTCACTGAATGAAAGGAAAGAATTTCTGGAGTAGAAGGGCCTACAGGAAATTCAATTTCCATCCCTGTTGAAGTATCCAGGCCACTTGCCAAATACAATCCAGGTATCTCAAAAGGTTTCTCTGGCTCATCTTCTGTTTACCAATCAGAATCAGAACTAAAGAGTTGGTGTAATCTCTCCCTCTTTCCTCAAGTGATCTTTAAGTCTCCCTATGGGTTCTTGGTGTTAGTGGTGGTGATATCCATTGTTGTGCAGGAGCGGGCGCTATATGGCTTCTGATGCCTCTATTTTAAGCCAGCTCACCCTACCAGTGACGTAAGAGCTTTGAATTTTCAGATCTGATGCCTGGGGTTGTTCTACAGGGGAATACAGTGGCATAACATAAGCCCCCGTAGTCCCAGCAGTGTAGGGGACCCCCTGACCAAAAGTTGTAGGTAGTGGGCCATGGGTAGGGGGCCTCCATGTAGTTTTGCAGTGGGGCCCTCCCAAGTTTTGTTATGACAGTGGGTGAGGAACATGGAGGTAGAAGTATTCATCAGAAGCAGATATTATTTAAACCAAAAACATTAGCAACAAATTATTAGCAATACCCCATAATTACATTTATACTACAGCCTCCAGCACTTTTAGTCTCTTGCATCTCAGTTCTTCTAACGCCTTGACGTCATGACAGGCTTGTGCTGTGCTATCTTCCATTTCATTTTCATTTAGCCTCTTCCTAATTTCAGACACCTTCTTTTCAAACCCACAATTTAATCCTTCTTTGCAACACATCACTTCAAACATTTGAAGAAAAAGAATAAAACTAATGAAGCAAAATAATGGAATAATTAATGTTGTAAATAAAGCGTGAAACACATTTCCACTTACACTGTCGAACCACTCACCAACCTTTGGACATTCCTTTCCAGTCTCACTGAACCAGGGACCAACTGATTCCCACAAACCATACAGCTAAAGAGCCTTTACCTTATGCGAAACACAATAAATTTTACTTATGCATTTATTAATAAGTTTACTGTTATCAGGGATGAAAGTACATTACTGTTGTACTTTCAACACACAACATACTCCTCATTTGTGCACAAAATGTCTAGCGCAAGATGATTTTGCATGATCGTAGTACACATCGTGTTAGAAGCCAAGCAATCTACAAGCATTGACAATTTCTAATTTTCACATCATTCAAAGACACACCAACAGACAGGATATTAGCACGAAGTACATTTAACACAATTTGTCCAAAACCATGTTTAACTTTATTCAAATCAACAACATTACTCATTTCATTCAGACGGTAAACCAGAGGAAACACCAGAGCAAGATAGCAGCTTCCTACCCAATTATGTGGTAGGTTAAAATTGGCAGTCTTACCAAGACATAATACATTTCTCTCAATATTTTTTTAGACTTCTGTCCCAACATAGACAAAACTCATTTTCTCAGTTGCTCCATCCGCAGGATGCATATTCAAATTTCTACATTTCTCTTCAGCCTCCATTTGCATCTTAATCTATCACACACCATCCCAATTTCTCATAATTTTCAAGCTTCTCCAATTATTGTCATTAAAGAACTTCTGCTCTTCTTCACTCAGAAAACACACAAACTCAGTTTTAATCATATTAGTGTTTAGCTTATGTTTCACAAACAATCTCAAATGCTTAGAAAAAAAATATGATTCCTAGAATATTCAGTTTCAGAGAGTTCTTCCAACAGAAGAGTTGAAGCCCAAAATATATGGAGCCAAGAATTCAAGACCATAATAAACATTAGCAAAAATATTACACAAAAGTGAGTAGGTTAGGGGCAATTTTAAATAGGTAGCCCCATATGTGACTGAGGTCGGTAAATAAGTGCAAACATAGCAATTCTTAGTTTTCATGATGTCAGTATAAACAGCCAACAAGCTTGAATATAAGTTCTCCTTGAAGATAACCACACATCTATCTATTGCCCTCATAATAACCCTGGCAGTCGGTGTTAAAAGCTGCGGTAATGCTGTCAACAAGCCGGCGGTAAAAAAAATGGGATTACGACCACGGCGGAAACCGCCAACACAGACAGCCACTTTAACACTCCAACCACCAGGGCAGTAGCAACAAACACCGCAACGGTCACCGCCAACAGACAGGCGGAAGAAAATGCACTGCCCACCCTATTATGAGAGGGCAATCCTCCAGCTTTTCCGGGAAGGTACCAACGACATCAAAAGGACAGCGGAAACACTACACTGAAGGGGGACCACTCACCTTCCGACACTCCACGAAGAACCAGGATGCCATGGAGCCCGAATTGCAGGTCCTCCCCATGTTGGTGTATCTACTAATACACCAGGAAGTAGAAAGAAGGCAGCGTCGGCGAAGGTGAGTACTGCACCTAGCACACAGGGGAGAGGGGAGGTAAAAGAGAGTTACACACACACACGCGGCATGCAACACCCCCCACCCTCACCCACAACACCATGCACAGCAACACATCCAACAACATGACAGATACACCCCATCACCCACTGGAAGAACGCAAGGACAAAAGGAATTGAGTTTAATCAATGATATTTTGGAACATTCCGATATAGCAATCGATTAAAAATAATTCAGTATATACAAATATTTACATTATGTATAGCAGGCCTTATACTGACCCTTGTAAATGTCCGTGGACCAGTGGTCCCAAAAATCATGGGCGAAGCCCACACATGACACCTGCCTCAAAACGGAGAGAACACTGCAGGGGCATCAGGTGGAAAAAACACAGGCACCTCAGGGAGAAGGAGAAGAGGGGCACCTCAGCCAGAAGATGGTACTACGCTACTGCTCCTGGAGGGGGCACCATGCCCACTGCTTGGTCCTGGGGAGTGCAAAGCCACAGTCTCTCAAGTCTTTCTAAGTCGTGGTTTTCCCACTGTTTGGTCTTGGGGAGTGCAAGGCCACAGTCTCTCAAGTGGGTGGTTTGCCCACTGCTTGGTCCTGGGGAGTGCAAGGCCACAGTCTCTCAAGTGGGTGGTTTGCCCACTGGTTGGTCCTCCTGGGGAGTGCAAGGTCACAGTCTCTAGTGGGTGGTCTGCCCACTGCTTGGTCCTGGGGAGTGCAAAGCCACAGTCTCTCTAGTGGGTGCTTTGCCCACTGCTTGGTCCTGGGGAGTTCAAGGCCACAGTCTCTCAAGTGGGTGCTTTGCCCACTGCTTGGTCCTGGGGAGTGCAAGGTCACAGTCTCTAGTGGGTGGTCTGCCCGCTGCTTGGTCCTGGGGAGTGCAAAGCCACAGTCTCTCAAGTGGATGCTCTGTGTCCAGTGTGCTTAATCCTGGCAAGGAAAGGGTGAGTGGATGCATCTCTCCACTGGCTCTGGAAGTGGCTTTTTGCCCAGTCTGCTTCATCCTGCCAAGAAAGGGGTGAGCGGATGCATCTCTCCACTGGTTCTGGAGGGGGCCTTGTGCCCACTCTGCTTCATCCTGCCAAGGAAGGGGTAAGTGGATGCATCTCTCCACTGGTTCTGGAGGGGGCCTTGTGCCCAGTCTGCTTCATCCTGCCAAGGAATGGGTGAGTGGATGCATCTCTCCACTGGTTCTGGTGGGGCCTTGTGCCCAGTGATGCTGCACCTGGTGTGTAGCAGTTCCTATACCCTCACCTGGGTGTCTGACTACGAGATGTGCAGGAAACAGGTGGCATGATACTGCATGGAGGCAGAGCCACACTCCATCCTGCATCGACTTAGGCTGCAAACTGCTGGTAGTGCCAGTGCTGGTGCCTCATGTGGTGTGTGCAGGGTCCAGGGCGTCTCCTGCAGCCTCGGACGGCTGCCCACTGGGGATTCTTCTGATGTCCATTGTTGTGGCACTGGCTGGGCACGTGGCGGGGCAGGTGGCTGTGGCTGTGCGGAGATGCTACCGGTGCTGCCTGTAGTGCAGGTGTCTGTAGTAGTGGAGGGAGACACCAGACCGTCTCCGGCAGCCTCGGACAGCTGATCACTGTGGAGGATGGTGGTGACTGACATTGTGGCAGCGGCGGTGCTGATGGTGAGGCAGGTGACTGTGCAGGTGATGGTGCAGGTGGCGGTCGGTGCGCGGTGTTGACCGTGGTACAGGTTGCTGGTCTGTCTTGGGAAATGGTGTTCACCAGCCCATCACCAGGAGGCTTTGTGTTCTGAGGTGACTTGCCCTTGCTTTTGTGGCCCTTCCCCACCTTGGTAGTCGCTGCTGGGACCTCAGCACTGTCCTCTATGTTTGGATGAGGCCTTGCTGGGTGGGTGGTGTGACTTTTCCCTGCTGCATGCCGGCCGCTTCTTAACCTTGGCAGGTGGCGGAATCGGGTGGTCCTTACCATCTGTAGGTGGCACACTGGCAGCCCTGACGGGTGCCCCCTTCGATCCTCCCGGACGTGCAGGGGCCAGAGCGGATGCCGATTTGGTGGCTGAGGTGCTGACCTGGGATCCAGACATCCTGGCCCTAGGGGAAGGACGGGGGGGAGGTGTAGGGAAGAGGTCAACGTTAGCTAGGAAAAGTTTTTTTTGACACACTGGGATGGGAAGATGGATGGGGTGCGGGAGCGGAGGAAGAGGTAGTGGTTGTAGGAGGTGTACGTCTGCTGAGTTTGGGTGAAAGTGCATGGGCTGGAGGCTGTTGTGAGGTGAATGGCTGTTGAGTGGGTGTGTGCCTGCGTTTGTGTAGTTTGGGAGGAAGGCTCACAGACACACTAGGAGAGGACACAGGGGACGTGTGAATGGTTGTGGGGGTGGTGATTGTTCGTGAGGGGTGTGTTGTGATGGAGGCATTGGCTGATGATATAGTGCATGTAGGTGGGAGTGGAGACGATACAGGGAGGGAGATGGAGGAAGAGGAGGAGGGGGGCACAGGGGAGGCAGTGGATGTTGGTATGTGTGCATGGGTATTGTGCTTGTGTGAGTGCCTGTGTGATGATGTGTGGTGCTTATGTTTTTCTGAGCCACTTTTGTGTGTTGATGTGTGTGCATGCTGGTCTGAAGGTGTGCTTGGGATAGGCTGAGATAGAGGGGATTGGGTCTGGATAGTGGAAGTTGGAGGGGGGAGGCTGGACACAGGGACAATGGCTGCCATCAGTGCTGAGGTCAGACCTTGAAAGGCTCTCTGTTGGGCCGCCACGCCAGAATGAAGGCCCTCCAGGTATGCATTTGTTTTTTGCAAATGCCTTTCGACACCCTGGATGGCATTCAGAATTGGTGACTGCCCAACAGTGAGGGATCTCAGGAGGTCAATAGCCTCCTCACTAAGGGCAGCAGGTCTGACTGGGGCAGGGCCTGAGGTGCCTGGGGCGAAGGAGATGCCCACCCTCCTGGGTGAGCGGGCACGGGAAACACACTGAGGGGCTGCTGGGAGGACGGTGCTGGTGGGGGGGTTGCAGCTGTACCTGTTGTTGGGGTGGGCACAGATGTGTCCGCTACCGCCAGGGAGTTTCCATCAGAGGAGGAGTCGCTGTCACTGGTATCCCCTTCTGTCCCAGTCTTGGAGCTCCCCTCGCCCTCCATCCCACTGGTGGCTTCACCCTCTGTGGATTCACCCTCCTGGGCCATGTGGGATGCAGCTCCCTCTTCCGCCGGTACCTCTGCTTCTCTGCCAGATGATGCTAATGCACACAAGGACAGGGTGACAAAACAAGAAGGGGGGGATAGACAGAGGACACACATGGTCAATGCCAACAACACCACTACCTTTGGCGTACACAACACACACTGCGCTGCCCTATGCACTAGGCCATACCCAACCACTCACTAAGGTAGTCACCAGCACATGGGGTACAATGCCTAACCCCAGCACCTGCACACCTGACACCCACAGGAACCTGCACACTAGTAGTTGTCCACTTGTACTGTTGGGGTAGGGGTGCTTCAGAGCCTGCAAACAAGGGACCTACCCTGGCATGATCACCCTGGCATAGGGGCACCCACACCCCACATCCCTCAGCCATCTAGTTCTAAAAGTGCGCAAAGTCAACTGTCTGAAACAGTACTCACATCCTTGTGACTGATGTGATGCCCTCAAGCACCCATCCAACTCCGGATAGGCCACTACCAGGATGCAGAACATCAGGGGGGTCATGGTGCGACAGGCACCCCTTCCACGTTGGGAGGCCAGCTCCAGCTGGGCCTCTGCCGTCTTCTTGCTCCACTGGTGCAGGTCCTCCCATCTTTTGCAGCAGTGGGTGCTCCGCCTGTGATAGACCCCCAGGGTCCGCACCACCTTGGCGATTGCACGCCAAATACCCTTCTTCTGGTGGGCACTGACCTAGAGGGTAAAGAAAGCGGAAAATATAATTACTCACCCGTCCGGAGCGTCATACCCATTGCCCACCAGTTCCCACTCATGCCCTGATGGACATACAGTGACCACCTCTCAAGCAGCATTCATGCCAGGACACCTTAGCACCCTCCAACATGTGCCTTCCATGCACACCACTCCAAACAGGCATTGCCCACGCATCATGCTCACAGTGTACTCAGAGGACAGCGTAGAGTAGCGTGTACTGGGGGAGGACCCCATCCACCAGTTTTCCCAACTCCTCTGCAGTGAAGACAGGGGCCCTTTCCCCAGACACATGAGCCACTGTCTTTCCAGACTCAGGTCACAGCAGCACTTGCAGTGTAGGTCCTCTCCTGTTGATGGTCAGGTATCAATTGAGTGAATGGGTAGAAAATGGCAGTGTCATCTATGGCGGGGCGTACCGTCACCGCTGGCGTACATCGCCATTGGCTCCTGAAACTCATAGGGCCCAATGATAACCAATGCAGAGTTGCGCTGCGGTCTTCGACCACCTACTGCGACACTGCACAATGCTAGCGCAGTTACCTCATTTCCCCTTGTCCCTCCTCACAGGTCAGGCAGCCGCCATTTCAGGGGGGGTACATGCCATGGCACCTAACTGCGTCACAACACATAATGGCACATATACTGATTCTCGATTTCACACCCTTCTTCTGTAACATTGATTCAGACACAGTTGGGCTATCTATGTGGTGAATTACCTTCTGCTACCGTTCTCCTCCATAGGCTACAACTGCTGAGGCAGCTGATGAGATGGTGGCATCCTCCGGTGTACAGACCCCTGGTGGACCTGTCGACAATGGAGGACAGACACATTATAATCACATACAGACTTGATCGTGCCATAATCCAAGAACTTTGTGCCCAATTGGAGCCGGACCTGATATCAGCTATCCGGCAGCCCACAGGAATCCCCCCTCTGCTGCAGGTCCTGTCAGTGCTCCATTTCCTGGCAAGTGGCTCCTTCCAAACTATGGTGGCCATGGCATCAGGGATGTCTCAGCCAATGTTCTCAAATGTGTTGAGCAGGGTGTTGTCTGCCCTGCTGAAACATATGCGCAGCTACATCGTGTTCCCCCAGGTGGAGGATTTGGCCACAGTGAAAGCTGACTTCTATGCCCTGGGACATACCCCCAACATCATTGGTGCCATTGATGGTACACGTGTGGCATTTGTCCCCCCCCGCAGAAATGAACACATGGTCTCAAGGTGGACAGGGTAACAGAGTGGGACAGAAGGGAGACAATCAGGAGGGTACAGGAATAGAAAAAGCTATCTTTCGATGAATGTGCAAATGGTGGGTTTGGCGGACCAGTACATCTCCCATGTGAATGCCAAACATCCCTTATGTGATGGGCCAACTCCAGAGGCACCGGGTGTGGCTAATAGGTGAGCCCAAGGTCCCCACACAGTATGAGTAGGTGTCTGGGTATGGGGTTGTCCCTAAGGGTTAGTGTGTGTCTCACAATTGTCCCTCGATATTTGCAGGTGACTCTGGTTACCCCAACCTCTCATGGCTACTGACCCCAGTGAGGAATCCCAGGAGAAGGGCACAGGAACATTACAATGAGGCACAAGAGCGAACTGGGTGGATTATTGAGAGGGCATTCGGCCTCCTGATAGCCAGATTCCGGGGCCTCCATCTAACAGGTGGCTCCCTGTACTACTCACCCAAGAAGGTGTGCCAGATCATCATGGCATGCTGTATGTTGCAGAACCTGGCATTGAGACACCAGGTGCCTTTTCTACTGGATGATGAGCCTGGTGATGGTCTTGTGGCAGCGGTGGAGCCTGTGGACAATGAGGAAGAGGAGGCAGAGGAAGAAGATGTTGACAACAGAACAAACAATATCCTGCAGTACTTCCAGTGACACACAGGTAAGAGACTGTAAATCCTCTTCACATTTCAGTATACTTTAGGACATTGTACATGGCAGCCTCTTACACTCTGTCTATGGACACTGACTGTTCCCTTTGGGTTTCCTTTTTTCAGATCTGTGTACCCAATTCTGGCTTATGCTAAGTGCCCAACAACTGTCATACATTGGTATGTGTAAATGAACATAAACATTGCAATGCTTTGATAATGCTGTAGTAATACATTTGTCAATCATCAGACTGACTACAGATTGGTATTTGTTTCAAGGGTGTTTATTGAAGGAACTAATAAGTATAGGGGTATGTGCAAGGGGCTGGGGTGATAGTGGAGGAAGGCCCATTGTAGAGTCCAGTCTCATGGCATCACAGGTGCATTGCCAAGTGGGCATAGGAAGGGGAGCAATGGCAGTTCAGGGTGGACAGGGTAACAGAGTGGAAGAGAAGGGTGACAATCATGAGGGTCCTATTTCCTGGCGGGGGTCTTGGCAATGTTCTCTGTCTTCTGCCTGGATCGCAGGGACCGTTTGCAGTGTGGTTCTCCTTCTGCAGAGGGTGGGGTGCTGGTGGACTGTTGGTCCTGTGGAGGGGCCTCCTGTCCACTAGCGCCGGCAGAGGTGGAAGGCTGTTCCTCAGTTTGGCTGGTGGCTGGGGCCCTTTGTTGTGCCACTGCCTCCCTCATGGTCTTGCCCATATCAGCCAGCACCCCTGCTATGGTGACCAGGATGCTGAAGATTTTTGTGAGGTCATCCCTGATCCCCATGTACTGTCCCTCCTGCAGCTGCTGGGTCTCCTGAAACTTGGCCAGTACTGTGCCCATGGCCTCCTGGGAATGGTGGTATGCTCCCATGATGCTGGAGAGTGCCTTGTGGAGGGTCGGTTCCCTGGGCCTGTCCTCCCCCTGTCACACAGCAGTCCTCCCAGCTTCCCTGTTGTCCTCTGCCTCTGTCCCCTGAACCGTGTGCCCACTGCCACTGACCCCAGGTCCCTGATCGTCCTGGGTTAGTGGGGTTGCCTGGGGTCCCTGTAGTGGTGAACACACTGCTGATTCACGTGTCCTGGGGACAGTGGCATGGGCCCGGTGGGTAGGTGCTGCGGTGGTGTTTCCTATGGAGGGAGGCTCTGTGGTGGTTTGGGACTGTGGCAGGGTAACCGACTGTCCAGAGGTCCCAGATGGGCCAGGTTGGTCATCGTGATCCAGGCGTGCAGAGCTGCTGTCATCACTGTGGGCCTCTTCTGTGGGGGGGACTGGATGTAACTGGTACCTCATGCCTGGTGATGTTGGGTAGGGGTCCTGTTGGGATGTAAATGCATTGTTATAGTATCTGTGTGTGCCATCTTGTGCAATGGGTGTGTTTCCCTTCTAGATTTGTGTTTTCCCTGTCGCTTTGGCCTGTGTGATTGCTGATTGTGTGGGCTTGGTGGGTCTCTCTACTGGGCATGCTGTGGTGATGTGTGTCCATGCAGGTCTGTGATGGGTGTCCATGCATTGTTGTTGCATGCAGGGCTTGGTATTGGGATGTGTGGGTTGTGATGGTGGGGTGGATGTGAGGTGATGGGAGTGAGGGTACAGGTGGGGGTATGTGATAGCATGCAGGTAGGGTGGGGGGGATAAAGTAGTAAAAGTATGACTTACCAGAGTCCAGTCCTCCTGCTACTCCTGCAAGGTCCTCAGGATGCATAATCGGCAAGACATGCTCCCCCATGTTGTTAGTTGTGGGGGAGGAGGTGGGGGTCCACCGCCAGTCCTCTGTACTGCTATCTTGATACGACAGAACGCACCTTCCCCCGTAGGTCATTCCACCTCTTCCTGATGTCATCCCCTGTTCTTGGATGCTGTCCCACGGCGCTGACCCTGTCCACGACTCTCTGCCATAGCTCCATCTTCCTTCTAATGGAGGTCTGCTGCACCTGTGATCCGAATAGCTGTGGTTCTAACCGAATGATTTCTTCCACCATTACCCTAATCTCCTCCTCAGAAAACCTGGGGTGTCTTTGAGGTGCTATGATGTGGTGTGACTGATATGTGTGTGGTGATGTGTGGGGTGATGTGTTGGGATGTATAATGTGATGTGATTGGATGGTGTATGGGTGATGGTGTTCTGTGCCTCTGAGTGAGTGTGTGCTCTTTGCTTGTCTCTGTGCTTGGTCTCTTTTTTTTCACTGTAAGGGTTTGTGGGTGTGTGTTTTATAGTGTTGTGGGTGTGGTGGGTATATGTGTATCAGGTGTGTGTATTTTGAATTGGTCAATGTGGTTGTGTTTTGTAAGTGTGCGTGTATTTTGAGCGCCAATGGTTTATCGCAGTTGAAAGACCGCCGCGTTGATTCGTGGGGCATGATACTGTGGGCGTATTCCTGTTGGCATGACGGTGTGGGTTTTGCTATTGCCAGTTTATCACTGACCTTTGGTATGGCAGACTTGTGTGGGTGTCTGTATTGTGGCGGTATTCTCTTTGTGGGTCATAATACCCATGGCGGATTACCCCCGCGGTCACAGTATGTTGGCGGCCGTCAGCACGGTGGTAGGCGCCATTTACCGCCAGGGTTGTAATGAGGGCCTATATGTGTTAACTGCTGCACACAATGGTTTAGTAAACATGAAGTTATTACGACTTGCGGTGGTGAAACGTATCCAACTGGAGAAGGCAAGCACAAAAGGTCAACTAAACTTATTATTACTATTATCAACAAGGATATACTAAACATAGTTTCGCGTCTTTGTTCACTCTTTGCCATCCTTCTACTAAACAAAAATACAACAAATGAGACAAAAATTCAAAACTCAAAAGTGCAAAATCAGGAATCACCCTTCAATTGCTTCAGAATGTTCAGTTCATAAATTTAGTACATAGAGTTAAAAAAAAACTACTATTTTCAACTGGATACCTAAGGAAGAAAAGAAAAATTGTCTCTGATCACAAAGTTTTTGTGTTGTGCGCATTTTTTACAAAGTTGAGTTCAAAAACCCATCAAAAGAATTTGTATAATTTCAGGGAAGATCTTCAAGCATGAACTGCCATAAGTTAGTTGATCATAAACTTCTTCATCTGAATCCTCATCTATTTCTGCCAAGTAAGACCATTCAGGAGATGCATACTTTTTATTTGGCACTCTTACGCTCATTGTTTTTTTTGCTACTGGCTGCTCAAATTCACTGTTCTCAGAGTCTCTTTATTCTTTTTGTTCTGGTTCTTCTCCAATTTCCTCTGGTCTGTGTAAATTTTTTGCACACTCTTTTCCTTCCTCTTACAGGTTTAGTTTACTTCTCTCATTGACACACATTCTCATCTTCAGATTCTTTTGTGACATGCTCTCATCAGCATCATTAACCTGCCTCACAATTTTCAGTTTAACTGCCTGACAAACTAGAGTCTCTGTCTCTTGCTGCTGTTCTTTTTATGATGTTTCTTATTGACTTTGATTTTAATTTTAATTTTTTCCACCCCCCTCTGGATCTTCACCCCTTTCTAGATCCACACATCAAACTTGAGCTTGCCACTGTGAATCAGTGGTTGTTGTCACCACTTCTTCAACTAGTCTTTACTCTCTTCATGTTGTGTGAATGCATGGATGCACTGGTGGATACCAGCATACGTCCCAGCAGTGTTCGTCATAAGGAACATTTGCTCCTCCATTTCAGTTCCAGGCAGTTTTTGGGAATGTGCTTCTTTACCAGCACCCTATCTCCAGGTTGCTGTGTATGACACTGAAGTTATTTCGCTGATGGAGTTGCCAAATTCACCTGATTAGACATACTGCACAACATCAGCTAGACCCTTGCAATCCAACACAATTTCATCATTTATTGACTCAAGTGCAGCTGAGGAGATACAAGGGAGTCTCATCGCACTTCCCATAAGCACCCTGAGTAGAGAAAGGCCATTTTTTCCTACCTGGAGTGTTTCTAATGATCATTAGAACCAGTGGAAGTGCATCTGGCCATTACAAGAACTATGAGGCATATACCGTAGCAATTTTAGATGTCATAGTAGCATTCATTCTTTCAACCATTCCTGATGCTTCTGGTCTAAAGCTGGAATGGAACTGCTGTTCAATCTGTAAAGCTGTGCAAAACAACTCAAGGGTTTAATTTTTAAGATGGTTTCCTCCATCTGTCTAAATATAAGTAGACATCCGGAACATCCTGAATCTAGGCATAAGATCCCTCAGTAGCTGTTTGGCCGTTTTCATGTCACTACATAAGGCCATTCTGAATCGACATCCCAACATAATCTGCCTGCATTTTGGTGAATGGTCCTTTGGACTTTCCTATGTGATGCCTAGTCACCATTGTTTGTTTGCCTGAATTAATCTGCTTACAGGTAATGTATCTTTTTTAACATTCTGTGTATTGAAAGAGTTCAACTGTTACAAAATAAAATAGAAATTCCCTCTCCTTCCAGCAAGTAGACACAGCGTTCCCAGAATCATATACATAGAGCTGCACAAAAGGTACAGATCCATTCTATAAATGATTGGACTAAAACATAGATATTGCCTTTGTACCAACACAACTTTCCCCTCAGATAACATAACTCCCAACTCCTCTCAGCCTACTGTCAACATTTCTGTTACCAGACTAAACCAGATTGATGTGGTCCTGCCAGGCCTCCCATATCTTCTCATATTCCCTGGGACATCCCCTCATCTGGTACACCAACTCCTCTACTATGGAGCAGCAATCCCTACTCCCCAGCCACTTGGAAAAGGGGCAGTTAATGCATCTTTTTCATATATCGTCTACTATGGCCCAGAAGTGAGAATGGTAGCAGTATATATTAAAAGTGCTATCCAATGCATCTCAACTCAAGTGTTGGGGCATAGATCCACCTGTTCATTGCTGGTGACATAAAATTAGGTATAGCATATCTATTTTTGATAATTATTTAGACATCATTTAAGTCTTTCTTACAACAAGTATCTTTCAGTCATCATCTGGTACCTCCTCCAGAAGCTCTCTAAAGTCACACAATTTTGTCTGTCCTGTTTTCAACAAAACAATGTAATTGTTAGGTACATCCCTCTCAGTTTTATATTGTTCTTCCTCTTGTGAATGTATTGTTATAGTTTCCAGAGCACAAGACCTAGTAACCTCATCGGCACAGCGACAACCTTCAGTGTCATCACCACTCTTATAAGCTATACACTTTACAACTCCTACTTCTTTAAGTTGCTGCAAAACCTCTAACAATTTCAAAACATATGTACCATTCCTGACTGGAGTAACAATAGATGCCATAAAACCCCTTTCTGACCACAACTGACCAAAATTATGCACCACAACAGAACCATTCTTTCTGTCTGTGCTGATTGTTACACTCACTTTATTGACCAGAGAGCAGGCTCTTGTAAGTGCAATCAGTTCTGCTGCTTGTGCTGAGGTTTCATTACAGAAGAATGATACTTAATGTCAGAAATGGAGCAGAGTGGATATGTTACTGTCAGTATTCCATTATGTTCTCTCAAATAAGAACTATCCACAAACAGACTTAGGTCAGCCACTTCAAGTGGAGTATATTCTATGTCTGCTCTTGCTTTGGTACATAATTGAGTCATGTCAATATAGCCATGGTTACAGTTCTCATCTTCATCACTGTTTGAAATTGTCACCAATATTGTAGGATTCAAGGTATTGCACCTTCTGGTCGAACTACTGGTAGCTGCCAATATTGTTTGCTCATATTTTGACAAGTGGTTGTCATATGCTTCGATTGAGTCAGCAAAATCTCAACTGAATCAGGGGCTAACACACTTGGGGGGGTCATTATGACCCTGGCGGAAGGCGGAGAAGCGGCGGTAAGAACGCCAACAGGCTGGCGCTCTTTTTTTTTGTATTATGACCATGGCGGTTACCGTCATGGTCACCCGCCGGTTCTCTGTTCCGCCCGCCAGGGCGGAGACGACCACCGGGCTGGAGATCAGGGTCTCCAGCCCGGCGGCCATCACTATACCGTCGCCGGTATTTTGACCCGGCTTACCGCCATGGATTTCATGCGGTTTGAAACCGCCATGAAATCCATGGCGGTACGCACTATCAGTGCCAGGGAATTCCTTCCCTGGCACTGATAGGGGTCTCCACCACCCCCACCCGACTCCCACCCCTACACCCCACCCCTACACCCCAAACCACCCCTGCCACCCCCCAAAGGTGGCAGGACTCCACTCCCCACCCCGACCCCCAACATAACACTCATACACACACGACACGCACGCAGGCACCACCAACACACATACACACACCGACATACATGCAAACATCCACACACACAGTCAGACACGCACATCCACATTCAAACATACACGCACACATCCATACAGACATAACTACAGATATACACGCACTCATTCCCATACACACAACACCCCCGCAAGCATACACGCACTCACACTCCCTCTCTACATACACACACGCACACCCCCACGTACACACACAACACACAACACACCCCCCTCCCTTCACGGACGATCGACTTACCTGGTCCGACGATCCTTCTGGAGGGGACAGGAGCCATGGGGGCTGCTCCGCCGACACCACACCGCCAACAGAACACCGCCATGCGGAATCACAGGACGTGATTCGCTGGGTGGGGTTCTGTTGGCGTGGAGGTGTAGGTTGAGCAACCTCCACTTCCCCGCCGGCCGCCAGTATGGCTGTTGGCGGCTCTCCGTCCATAAAAGGACGGAGAGCTGCCAACGGTCATAATAGGCCGAGCGGCAAACCGCCACCACTGGCTGTGTTCCGCACGGCGGTCCCTCGGCGGTCTTGGAAAAAGACCGCTGAGGTCAAAATGACCACCTAAGTGTACAGCCCATCCTAATTTCCTCACTTGGTTCCATTGCAAGACAAACTGCTGCTACAGATGTTAAACAGCCAGGAAGAGCTGCTGCTACTGGATTTACTGTTGCAGAGAAGTAAGCAACAGCCCATTTTCCCTCATCATGCTTTTGTACTAAAACAGAAAGAGCACACTCTTCTCTTTCATGGTAATGTAATTAACAGTCCTCATAATTTCCCATTCCTAAAGCTGGCACACTGCAGAGTTTGGTTTTGAGCTTGAGGGAGCCATTCATGCTTTTGTCATCAATGGGACTGGATCCTCTATGTTGCTGTAAGTAAGCCCTACTAAAGGCTTTGGGACTGGAGAAAAGTTCAGAATTCACTGTCTACAGTACCCAACCATTCCCCAAAACATCATTATTTTTCTTTGGGTGCTTGGAGGATTCATGCTCAGGATTGCAGAAAAGGGTTCTGTTGACACTTTCATTGCCTCTTTCTCAATGTGGTGTTCAAAGTAAATAACTTATTTCTACATTTTGTGTGGGTGACACTTTGTGCCAATTATCTGCAGGGTGGTTCAGGAACACAATTGTATCCAATTTGCAATCTACATTGGTTTTGGAAGCGGCCATATGGTTGTCAATACACTGCACCAGCACTGAGTTAAAGGGCAGCTGCAGTTTTTCCAAATCTTATGTTAGGGTCTGACTAAAGTTAAAGGTATTTGTTTATAACATTATGGGGTACAACATCAAACTGGGACTTTATAGAGGAATCTGAATGTGATAAGTTACTGGTAGCCCTCATGAAGAGGAATGGAGAAGCACGCTTGGCACAAATTGATGACTGTCCCATTCTGCATCTGCAGGGAGATGGAATACATTTACAGCATGATTCAGTACAAGGCAACATGAAACTACAATTGTGTTCATCTTTATCAGGTCTTACACTACTTTCCATTTTCCACTGGATTTTTAATGCCCATTTCAGGTGAGCTGCATGGGCTGCCTAGAACGTATTATAAAATGCTGCTCTATCATCCTTTCAATCAAGGCTTCATTCCTTCTTCCTCTTCCTGTGTAGACCTTTACTGAGGAGTTTGAGGGTAAACTGCATCTGGTTTCACTGTGACCTTCACTGGCCCTGCACTTATAAATAGCCACATTTTTTACCCATACCTCCTCTTTCACTATGTCTCTTGTGATTTTATTTTAAACTTTGTCTTCATCCTGAGTTTGAATTGCAACACCTTCCGGTGTACAGTGAAACAAGCAATTCATTTTGCAGAGCAAATCCTTACCTAGAAAGTTAGCAGTTTTCTTATCACACAATATAACTTAATGATCATTTTCAATTAATTCAATTATTCAACAGGGATACTTGCTGAAAATTGATTAGTTATTGGCATATTTGAGGTCCCTATAGTTTGGACTTCTTTTCCCGAGAAGGGTAGGTTTGGGACTTACATGGAATGAACCTTGGAGAGGGTTTTCCTGAAATCCTAAACTCTGTCGAGAGTGAGGCAATTTTTCTTCTCATATTTTGCTGCATCACTGGAGCTACAGGCATATTTGTATTTTGCACAGAAATATGTTGGGCTGCATCAACTAACTGCCATCCAATTTGCATTCTGCTTCATCTGATGAACAACACAATTTTGAATTAATCTGGATTCTCTGCATTTCCGTTTCCAGTGTCCCGTGCACTCACAGAAGTGGCAAGGAGTACTTTTTTCAACATACTAAGGTTCACATTAGTTCCATTAGAGTTATTGACAAGTCATCTCTCTTATGGAACTACCTTCTCAACTTGTGCAGACACATC
Source organism: Pleurodeles waltl (assembly GCF_031143425.1). NCBI lineage: Eukaryota > Metazoa > Chordata > Amphibia > Caudata > Salamandridae > Pleurodeles > Pleurodeles waltl. The sequence goes on from NC_090446.1 coordinate 405,563,907, forward strand.
TACCTTATTTCCTTGAAACCCAGCTCCCTGCACATTACAGTTTGCTCTAGCATTTGCACCAGCAGCAAAATCACAATCATAATCCAATTCACCATCTGCTCAAAAATGCTTCATCATCAATTTTTCCATTTGCTTCTATTGTCGAAACAGTCACTGCAGTACTTTGCGTACTGCAGTATCTCCTCTGTACCCTTAGCAAGCTAACACATCTCACTCTGCTAAAGATGGGAACTTGTCTACAGATGCAAACCCAGTACAAAGGCTAACACAATACCTCTGCTCTCTTTTGTGAGATCTTTCACCCCTCTGAGCTTTTCATCTGCATAAGCCTCACATAATATGCATGCAAGGCTTCTTTTGGCTCTTGGTTATATGTCATGATCATCTTAGACCCATTAAACTATTTCTCTGGGACCTTTGCTTTTCATATGTAACCATATCCTTTTACTTATCCACAATAGCAGATAGAGTAAGGAAGAGCTCTGTGTGGTTCTTCTGTTGGCCATTGTACAGCTGCTTTATACTTCAGGCATAAATCTTAAATGCAAGACCTGTTCCAAGGAACACATACATATGCCCCACCAGGTACTTCTCACAAAGAAAATTCAGTCAGAACCATCTCATTTTGAAGTTCATTCTCACTCATTTCTCTTTCCAGTTTTGCTGTTTTGTTTATAACTATCCCGTTTTGGCTTTGATGTCCACGTGCTTTTATACGTTTTTACTTCTTCCCATTTTTGTGTGCTCTTTATCACACTCTTCTGCTAGCTCTTCAAGTTTCTCATGAACATCTCAACCACATATAGCTACTTCCTCATACAGGCATCTCAATTCATGTTCATTATATCTTCTGATTGTACCTGGTAGCAATAGCAACACATGCATTAGTAGTGGGTACAGTCAGTACTATGGGCACAGAAATAACATTAGTAGCAGCAACTCCACTCAACCCTGCAACTTCATCACCAGGTGGAGTTGTAATCTCTGGCAGGGTAAATATATCTCTGCTAGTTGCACTAGGATCTCCTGCTACTCCCTGCCCTACAAATCTTGGTCCCTGAAAATCAGCAATGTATGGAAGAGGTCTGAAGTATAATAGATCATCTAAAAATTATCCTCCTCATCCAAATCATTCTTTGTTTTTTTCTTTTCTTTCTCATTATTAGTTTCATGCTCACAGTTCTTCTGATCTGCTTCATTAACAATGGCTGGAAACAAACACAGACCCAACAAATGATCCCACTGCCTCAAACTGTATGACTTTAGGTTGTGGCCTTTTCTCAGACATTCCAAGTCTCAAATAATCAGCCTTTTTTCACATTAAAGGTATTCTTTAAAGTAAACTTCAATTTCTTGTAACCAGATGTAAACTCACCCACATTCGAAATCATCTCATTTACTGGAGTATTTCGGTAGGAATTTTCTCACCTTCCATAACTTCTAAACCTGGAGCAGGATGTTTTGTTCAATGAGCACCGATCTTCACTCATTCCATTTATACAGATGCCACACAAAAACAACTAAGCAATTGCAGCTCAGCTAAGGCAAATGTTAACCAATCACAACACAAATTATCACAACCCAATGACAGCACATCTCGCTATGAAGTCTCACCAATCCCAGCAGAGTTGTTCAGCGATAATCAACCAAATGCAGCATGGCTCTCAGTGGCTGTGGATGCTATCCAATTAAAGTGCAATTCACTACAATGCAATGATTTTCAAAAACAAAAATACAGAAACAAACAACAAAAACAATCTTGGCTGCTTCACCTAACTAAGAAAAAGAAAAGGAAATCAAACTTACAAAAAGAAGAAGAAGTACCTTTATGACTTTCAATCACAATAAGGCAGTTTCTCAACCAGCGATAACCCAACCCATATCGCTGTGTTTACTCCTATGCACCAAGGAGCAAACAAACACTAATCTAAGTTAACCCTTTGTGTGTGTCGGCAAGGAGCTGTCCAACGCCACAGTGCTTGTGTGTGTCAGATGGCTAGGAGCCATACACAGCAATGGAAATCCCTCTGGTGTGGGCACCAGAGGGTTTTCCTTAGCAAAGAATAAGCCTAAGGAGCTGGGGAAAAGCTTCCCCACCTCCCGACGTTGTTTCTGTGTTTTCAGGGATATGACAGTGTGAGCAGTGCGCTGATGTAATTTCCCTGAAAACAAAAGTGAAATGAGACAATTCTATTTCACTTTCTCTGTATCAGTGCTATTAGGGCTCTCAGCCCATGAGCACCAATCCACGCAGCAGGGATATTGTTGGAAAAGGGAGAATCTCTTCTTTCCAATGGTACCCTTCCCAAGTGGATCCCTGCCTGGGTAGACTGCTACCTGGAAAAACCTACAAGACCCAGTCACGTCTGAAAAGTAGACATCTGGGGAAGTCCAGAGTTGTGTGCTTCAAATGTACCCACACCATTTTTTTCCCACAATGCCCTGCAAGACTTCAACTTTGCCTGAAGTGATGCATTTTTGCTACATTTCTGTGATGGAAACCTCAGGAATCTGCGGGAATCCACAAAATTCTTACCACCCAGCATTGCCCCACCCATGCAATCAAAACTCTGCCCCACTTGTTTGGCTGGGCCTACTGCCAGCGACAGGAATCGATCCAACTGAGGTCAATAGGAGTGTCCAGGCAACCACTCCTATTTTGCTAGCTTGATCCATTCCTGTTTCGGCACTAGGACTAGCAACACAGGTAGGGCAGCATTTTTATTGGCACAGGTGGGGCAATGTTGGGGGGTAGGAATGTTGTGGATTCCTGCAGATTTTGGAAGTTTCCATCACAAAAATGTAAGGAAAATGGGTGATTTCAGGAAACGTTTGCAGGGCAGTGTGGGGAAGAATACCTAATGGGATCCATGCACGTCACACTGTCCTGGATTCCCATAGGTGTCTAGTTTTAAAAAATGTACAGGTTGGCTAGATTTCCCTAGGTGCCGGCTGAGCTAGGTTCCAAAATCTAGAGCTACCCACATCGGAATAAGAGGGTCAGTTTGCAGTGGAAAAATGTGCTGCATGCATGTTGTGTTTTGGGCCATTTCCTGTTGCAGGCACTAGGTCTACCTACACTAGTGAGGTACCATTTATTATTAGGAGACCTGGGGGAATGCCAGGTGGAAGGAAGTTTGTGGCTCCACATAGTTTCCAGAACTTTCCATCACAGAAATGTGAGAAAAATGTGTTGTTTTTTCACAATTTGAAGTTTGCAAGCCATTCTGGCTAAAGAAATCTGGGGACAGCCACGCAAGTGAGCTCTCCTTGGATTCCCCTAGGTGTCTAATTTTCCAAAATTTACAGGTTGGCTACATTTCCCTAGGTGCTTGCTGAACTAGGGTCCAAAATCTAGAGCTACCCACATCATAAAAGAGGGTAAGGTTTTTGGTGGAAAAATGTGTTGCATACATGTTATATTTTGGGCCGTTTCCTTTTGCAGACACTAGGTCTACTCATACCAGTGAGGTACCATTTTTTATTGGGAGACTTGGGGGGGAATGCAAGCCGGAAGGAAGTTTGTTGCTCCCTATAGTTTACTGAACTTTCTATAACAGAAAGTTGAGGAAATCTTGTTTTTTCTCATAGTTTGAGTTTTGCAAGGGATTCTGAGTGAAAACAAATGTGGGGAAAGTCATGCAAGTCAGCACACCCAGAATGTACAAGTTGGCTAGATTTCCCTAGGTGGGATCCAAAATCCAGAGCTACCCACATCCGAAAAAAAGAGGTTCAATATTTGGTGGAAATACATGTTGTGTTTTGGACCATTTCCTGTTGCAGGCACTTGTGGGAATGTCGGACACAGGAAGTTTGTGGCACCCCACAGATCTGAGAACATTTCATCACAGAAATGTGAGGTAAATGTGTTTTAGACAAATTTTGAAGTTTGCAAGGGATTCTGGGTAATGGAAACCTGGTGAGAGCCACACAAGTCACCCCATCCTGAATTTCCCTAAGTGTCTAGTTTTCAAAAGTATACAGTTTTGCTTGGTTTCCCTAGGTGCTGACTGAGTTAGAGCCCAAAATCCACAGCTAGGGACATTGCCAAAAAGGGTCCGTTTTTGGTAGAAAATTTGCTGTGTCCACATTGCGTTTGGGCTGTTTCCTGTCGCGGGAACTAGAACAAGTGTTATTACCGATTGTCTTTCTCTGCATTTGTGCCTTCCAAATGTAAGACAGTGTGTAAGAAAGAAGTCATTTTGAGAGATGCCCTCTAATTCACATGCTAATATAGTTATCCACAAATTCAGAGATGTGCAAATAACCATTGCTTCTAAACTCCGTATCTTGTGTCCATTTTGGAAAGACATTTGGTTTCCTTGATACCTATATTTCACTGTTTATATTGTACCAAATGAATTACTGTATACCTGGTAGCACAATGAAAAACTATTGCAAGGTGCAGCTCAGTTATTGGCTCTAGGTGACCCTAAAAGCCCTACATATCCCCGCAGCCAGAAGGGTCTAGCGGACATAACAGTATACTACTTTAAAAAATCTGCTATAGTTACAGATGAATATGTAGACACAAATGGCTGATTTTTTCAACTAAATTTCATTTTTTTTTAGTTCAACTGTAAATTCCTATAGAAAAACCTTGAAGGATCTACACAAATGACCCCTTGCTGAATTTAGAATTTTAGCTACTTTTCAGAAATGTACAGCTTTCCGTGTCCCACTATTGGTTTCACATCGATTTCTCCCACTAACTGGAAGGAGGTTGAAAGAACAAAAATAAGAAAAATGGGCTATGTGCCAGTAAAATGCCAAAACTGTGCTGAAAGATGTGATTTTTCTGAGTCAAGTTTGCCTGTTCCTGAAAGTTGGGAAGATGGTGATTTTAGTACTGCAAACCCTTCTTTGATGGTATTTGGGGGGGAAAAACAGACGCTTTCTTCTGCAGCATTTTTTCCCCATTTTCCCCCCAAAAAAACTGAAATTTAGCTGTATTTTTACTAATTTCTCAGTCCTCTCCAGGGAAATTCACAAACCCCACAGCTATTTGAAAAAAGGACTCAAATTTGGCATGCATAGCTTATGTAGACAAATCGTTATGGGGGCATGAGGGCGAACCACCCCTGATAGCCCAAAAAGGGCTCAGCACTCTGGGGGGGGGTGGGTGAGTCTAGCAGCGAAAGGGTTAAAATGCATTCAACAAAACATTTAGTAACTTTGCAGCTATGTTCAACAATATATTGTGCATGTATGTGCACATATATATATGTAGTCACTGCAACAAAAAAAAAAAGTTACAGGGACGTTATAGGTAAAGTTAAATTTCACACATACACCATAGACTTCAGCAGTTATAGTTATCTGAACTAACTATAACTTGCGCCTCCGTAATGCACTGCCTATGATCTCACATACTACATAACTTATGACATGGTCAGTGATATCACTGTTCTGCTTTTCCCTCTTATCTCGTAACCGAGCTTACAGAACCTCTCTGGAATGCACTTCTGAGTTTAAAGAAGACATTTATTGTTATTAATTCCCCACCCACAAGTTCCTGAGAGACGAAATTAGTAGATTGGAAGCACACGTTCAAAAGTAGTCGCAGCAATGAAAGCAAAATATATCAAAGTACTTCTCAGTTGCAATGTACACAGCAAATAGATGTGATTGTATTATAGTATAACTTCAAAGCAAAGCATAAAAGTCAAAATTCATCACCGTATGGGCAAGGCGGTAGGGCCTATATTCTGCTTCATCTTTCTGGGGCCTGCAAATTGATGACTCCGGTCAACTGCGAGAAAGAGATTCTCTACCCAAACGGGAGGCAGGCAACTGACGTCTAGTTCCTGTCTGAAGTCAAGCAGATTTACTCTACCTCACCGTAGCCCAGAGTCATCCTTAAAAGCAAACTCAGTGTGAGAGCCGAAGAACCTTGGAGAGAGGTCAATTTTCCTGAGCTCACTCGCTCTCAGACTGGATTGCGAGGTAAACACAAAATCTACGTGCTCTTATCAGCTAAGGTATGGTGTGAAGAAAACAGCTTGGTCCATCTTGTGGAAAAACACAGCTTGGAAAAACACAGCTCATCTGCAATGTCTCAACTGCAATGTCTAACCCCACGTTAAAGCCAATAGGCAGCTAACCTAAATATCAAATGTAATGTCTAATGTCATGTCAAAGCCAATAGGCAGCTAAACTGAATACAGAATGTAATGGCTAATGCCATGTCAAAGCCAATAGGCAGCTAACCTAAATATCAAATGTAATGTCTAATATCATGTCAAAGCCAATAGGCAGCTAAACTGAATACAAAATGTAATGGCTTACGCCATGTCAAAGCCAATAGGCAGCTAAACTGAACAAAACATATAATGTGCTACTGGTGAACATTGAGCAACTAATATGCGCGGTGGTGAAACACAAAGTCATTGGTCAAACACAATTAATAGCATCACGATCACTGATGACATCACAGGTGACATCATCCAGTAACTAAGTGGTTGTATGGATCTCTGAGTGCCTGTATGAGTGGCTCAATGGCTGAGTGAGTGGTTGAATCAATTGCTGTATAGCAGAGAAATTTGAATGTGTGAGTGATGTTATGGTTGAATGAGTGGCTGTGTGAAAGGGCACATTGCTGCAGTGAGTGGATGTGTGTGTGGCTGTGCAAGAGAGTGTGTGACTGATTCTATGTGTGAGTGACTGCTTTGGTGAGTGAGTTGATGAATCAGTGACTATGGGTGAGTGAGTGGCTGCATGAGTGACTGTATTCATAAGTAAGTGGCAGTGTCATTGACTGTATGGGAGAGATTGGATGTGTGAGTACCAGTATCAGTGAGTGGGTGGGTGGATGGGGCAGTAGCTGTATGGGTAGGTATTTGGGTGTGTGAGTGTATGGGTGAGTCAGTGGGTATGTTAGTAAGTGTTTCGGTGAGTGAGTGGGTGAGTCACTGGGTGGGTGAGGGGTGTATGAGTGGCTGTATAAATAAGTGAGTGACTGTAATAGTGATTGTGTGAGAGACTGAGTGCATGTGTGAGTAATTGTATTGGTGAGTGAGTGGATGTTTAAGTGGCTGTATAGGTGAGTGAGTGGTTGTGCGAGTTCCTCTATGGGTGAGTGAGTGGCTATGTGAATGCTTGTATGCTTTAGTAACTGCATATGTAAGGGTCTGCATCGGTGAGTGAGTGGCTGTGTTAGTGACTGTATGGCTGACTGTGTCTGTGTGAGTGGTTGTATGGGTGAGAGAATGGATGTGTCAGTGGCTGTGTGGGCCTGTAAATGGATTTTGTGAATGGTTGTATGGGTGTATGACTCGGTGTGTGAATGGGTGTATGGGTCTGTGAGTGGGTGTATGAGTGTGTGAATGCCTGAGTTAGTACTGTATTGGTTAGTGAGTGGTTGTGTCAGTGGCTGTGTGAATGTGTGTTTTATGGGTTCTAAAATGAGCATGTGAGTAGTTGTGTGTGTGCATCTACAAGACTTTATGGGTGTATGACTGGGTGAGTGAGCAATTCTGTGGATGATGCCATCAGTAATGTAATTTGAGATGTCATCAGTGATGCCACTAATCATGTCATGAGTGATGTAATATGTGAGGTCATAAGCAATGTATTACTTTGGTGCGAGTTATAATTAGCTCAGGTAACTATAACTGCTGAATTTGTATAGTTTTTTGTGAAATGTGAGCCTAACTATAACGTCTGTTACCTTTGTTTTTTTTCAGTGAATTTCTATATTTAAAAACAAAATATATTTCGTAACTATAACATCCCTGTAACCTTTGGATTTTTTTCCCAATGAGTTTCAATTTTTTAAACATAATTTCATTACTTTACATTAATTAAACCATAGCCCTGCACCGAAACCCTATAATCATACCACCTGGCCGCCTTGTTCAGGTTTTGAAAAATCTATTTCCTAACTATAACGTCCCTGTAACCTTTGTTTCTTTGTGTGAACTATTTTTTTTTTTTATTTCATTTTCTAACTAAAGCAACTCTATAACATTTTACTCTCATAAGTGAATTTCTCTGTTTTTTTTATCGTATTTGTTAACCATAACTGTGTAACTTTTCATCAATTATTTTTTTTAATTGTTTATTTATGCATAAAAATAAACACATACAACTATGTACTACAATATAGCATATTACTTTAGGGGTGAATATCAGTCCAATCGCACAGTCTATGCCAATACCAGTTTAAAGACTCCACATCCGAGTCCACACATTTTGCTCTATCGGAGCATGCATAGAGATAAGACATCAGTGATATTAGATTAGGGCGACCCAACCAGTACGACTTCCACAAGCAGACCGACAGAGCAGTGCCCACCCCCACAGAGTCAGTGCAGTACATTGCAACACATTAACCAACAACAGTACACTGTAAGTATGGTAAGCATCGACAGACCTAAAGACAGCGTTACTAATGACTGTCATTCATCCAGTGCAAAAAGCAGATACAGCCGAGGGGGGGGCGTCCAGGGAGGCATCACAGCAGCATCCCAGAACAAAACAGGAACCGGCGGGAGGGAGTGGGGGGCTTACTCATGTTGACTCCCCTCCTGAAGCAAGACTGGAAGTACACCCTCCCAGGACTACCAAAACACACATCCATGCCTCAAGAACCCCCGAACCCAGTACTCCAAGGGCTTGACCACGAGCAGGGCTCAACAAGCAGACGCATCTGTCAAAACACCCTCCCCCTCGCTCTCCTGCACGCCAGCTAACTCATTAATCCTGGTACACCAGAGCTCCAAATCCCGGTCAGCATGCTCATCCAATCGAACCCTTCTCAAGCGGCATTCCTATGCGGTAGCCCATTCAGTTAATCACTCAGCCAGGTAACATGAGGGTGGGGTGCGGGCTGGCCCATCGGATCGCAATGCATCTTTTCACCAATACAAGCCCCAACTGTGCAAATCTATACACCATTTTACTACCCTTTTTAGGGACTGGGATCAGGCCCAGCAGGCAGTGCTTCATCGTCTCCTGCACTTTCACAGCCGTCACCTCCCTCAGCGTCTTCACCACTCGATGCCAATAAGGTTTGACAGAGCCACAGACCCACGCCATGTGATCAAATGAAGCTGACGGCTCTCCACAACGGCCACAACTGTCAGGCCTAGAGGGAAATATTCTATTTAAGCGTTGAGGCGTCAGGTATGCTCTACGGAAGTAATAGAAGTGTGTCAACTTAAACCTAGCATTGCTAGTCGCATCTCGCACCAGAGACAGGCCCTACGCCATTCCCCATCTGTGAGCGCCATTCCGAGACAAGTTTCCCATCAGTCTCTAATCCCCTGAGTGCCAGTCACTCTCACCCTTGAGAGCTTTATAAGATTGGGATAGTAGACCACGGTCACCTCCAGGATCAAGTATTGTCGCCAGGAGATGAGATGCAACTGGCTCCTCTGGAAAGGATGCCCAAATACCCCTGACCATCTGCAAGATAGTTGCATATTGTAGGAACTGCCTTGGACCTATTCCAAACAAGGATTCTACCTCAACCATCTTAATGAACGTGCCATTATGAAATAAGTCACCAGCATTATTGCAACCCCCTGCACGCCACTGCACAAAATCCATTACCTCAGCAGCCTTGGCAGAAAGTCGGACCCACCATAGGGGAAGCAGGCGCGCATATGGGGCCTTGCACAGAACCTGCACTACCGCCCTCTCCCAAGCTCTCGACACCTGATCCACCAGATAGGGGGCACCTTGCGGAACCCCAGAGCCACCCATTAGTACATGCGGGAGGCACTCCATACAGACACAACCAGCTAACAAATCCTTTTCCCAATTGAGAGCATCCTCACACCACTAGACTGCATACTGTAATAACCCGGCTAAGTAGTAGAAGTAGAAGTCTGGCAGCCCCAAGCCTCCATCAGCCAGGTCCAATTTCAAAACTTTCATGCGGACTCGACATCTTTTGCCCGCCCAGACTAAGGATAAGAGCAATTTATCAGCTGTCGGAATAACGAAAGAGGGAGCTCACAAAGTGAATTTTGCATAACATACAGGCAACGAGGCAGCAAGATCATTTTACTGAGTGTGATTCAACCCATAACCGATAATGCGATTCAACCCATAACCAATAATGGGAGAGATGTCCAAAACTGAACAGAGGTATGGAGGCCCTCCAGTACTCTTCCCATGTTTAAATTGAATTGCAATTGCGGCGAGTGCGCAACCCGGATGCCTAAATATGAAAAGGACTCAGGGGGTCATTCTGACCCTGGCGGTCCATGACCGCCATGGCGGAGGGCGGTGGAAGCACCGCCAACAGGCTGGAGGTGCTTCCTGGGCTATTCTGACCGCGGCGGTAAAGCCGCGGTCAGAAAAGGGGAACCAGCGGTTTCCCACCGGTTTTCCCCTGGCCCAGGGAATCCGCCATGGCGGCGCTGCTTGCAGCACCGCCATGGGGATTCCGACCCCCTTCCCGCCAGCCTGTTTCTGGCGGTGTCCACCGCCAGAACCAGGATGGTGGGAACAGGTGTCGTGGGGCCCCTGGGGGCCCCTGCACTGCCCATGCCACTGGCATGGGCAGTGCAGGGGCCCCCTAACAGGGCCCCACAAAGATTTTCACTGTCTGCTTTGCAGACAGTGAAAATCGCGGCGGGTGCCACTGCACCCGTCGCACCCCTGCAACTCTGCCGGCTCCATTCGGAGCCGGCTTCCTCGTTTCAGGGGCTTTCCCGCTGGGCCGGCGTACGGCCTTTTGGTGGTCGCCCGCCGGCCCAGCGGGAAAGTTGGAATGACCGGTGCGGTAATTCGGCGATAACCGCATGGCGGGCGGCGACTGCCGCCCGCCGCGGTCAGAATGACCGCCTCAGTCTCCCAGGATAGGCCCAATTGGGGGAACTCTGACGCCGCTATCTCTGACAGCACTGCCATCGGGAATAACACAGTTTTGTGTTGGTTAACGCGGAGGCCTGACACCTGCCCAAAATTATCCATCATTCCCAACAAGAGGGGGGACCACCCCTTCAGGTTCTCTGATGTACACTAGAGCATCATCTGCATAAAATGAGATTATGTGCGTTCTTGTCCCCACATGGATGCCCCATCTATCCAAGCCAGTCCGTAATTGTATGGCTAGAGGCTCCATGGCCAACGCGAACAGCAGTGGCGACAAGGGGCAACCCTGCCATGTGCTGCGTTCGATAATAAAGGAATCTGACACTATCGCCCCCGTACGCACTCTCGCCCTGGGCGCTGAGTACAAAAGACGCACCCAGGAGAAGAAGACGGGGCCAATGCCCATCCTGTGCATCACCTCCCATATGTAGTTCCAGGACAAGGTGTCAAACGCTTTCTCCATATCTAGAGCCACTAGCGCTGCGAGAAACTCAGAGCCATGAGTCTCGTGCAGTGTATGCGATAAGCGCTGTATATTCATATAAGTCCCCCTCCCCGGTATAAAACCGCACTGATCTCTCTGCACTGAATGCGTCACCACTCGACTCAAACGAGAGGCTAAAACTTTAGCTAATAATTTAACATCAACATTCAGCATGGACAACGGCCTATATGGTTTTTTCAATTTGAGTTTGTAACTGTTATCTATAATCTTTTATATTTTAGTAAATGATGTTTCAATTTTGTATTTATGAAAGGGCTAAAATGTGTATATCAACAACATAAGCAAATATATCTGTAATGTTTATATATATATATATATTTTTAATATGTTGTGGAGTCGCGTCTCTGTCGCAAACAGTTACCTTGGAGACAGGACTCTATTGTAATTTTAATACTCTTCAAATATGTATATAAGCATGTCCTGACTATAGATTAGATTCAGTTAATCTTCCAGAAACTATTAGAAAACACATTTTTGGTTTTTAAATTTATTGTAGTGAGGAGTTGCGATGCATATGCAGTCCCTGCCCCAACGTATTTTCAAGGTTGCGACAGAGACGTAACTCCTCCGTTATTTTTACATTACAAAATAGTATATAAATACAGCTTGACATATAATTTGAAGTCAGAGGATTTCTATTAAAATTGTGAAACTGGTGTAAATGCACACACAAAACTTTTGGAACAAGCTTTCATTTCTTTTTGCGAAAACGCAATGGTGGCCTGGTGTGTAAACAACAGTGTTGCGGCCCCGATGTGACTTACACAAAACAGAATTTGATTGGTTGAACACCTTTCCATAATTTCCAGAAGGACCTATCCATTTTTAGTCATCTATCCTTTGGGTGTGTTTCTATAGGAACAGATCTGCGTTTTCTAAAGTACCTTTGCCCCTTTTTTGGTGTTTTACTTTTCTGAGTACAGGAGAAGATGGCAACTGCTGCACCTGAGAAAGACCTTCCCAATGACCATTCTGAAGAGGAAGAACCTCCCAGGAAAAGAAAGTATAGGGTGGACCTTTTTCGAGATACTAGAGGAGGAAAAGAAGGTGAACGTGAGGAAGGTTACATGTGCCTTGTGTAATAGGGTCTGTCTCGGGATCAGAACGGAAGTACTTGTGTGGAACTATGATGAAGTGTCTGCAGAGTATGCACAGTGGACGTCTTGCACATGCACAAAACAAAGAGATCTATCAGATGGCACATACACAGACCCGGATTCGCAACCTGGATCATCATCTGGACCTATTCTTTCTACTCCACCATTACTAACTGTTCCAGAATTTGCAGCTGTGAAACAAGACTGCTTGAAATTTCAGGCCATATTGAGTGTAGGGGAGCAGTCTATCTCAACCATCATTAATAGTATCAACACTCATAAGTGTTAGTTTTATTTTATTTATTTGTGTTCATGAAAGTGAGTGACTGGGTACATGTGTGACTCTATGGTCAGTGAATGGGTGCATGAGTGAGTGTATAGATGAGTGACTGGTACATGAGTGCCTGTATGAGTGAGTGACTGGGTGCATGAGTGGCTGTATGGGTATGCAGTAGGATGCATTAGTGGCTGCATGCGTCAGTGAGTGGATGCATGAGTAGCTGTATAGGTGAGTGAATGGGTGCCTGCATGCTTTTATAGGTAAGTGAATGGGTGGGTAAGTGACTGTATGGGTGATTGACTGGGTGCGTGAGTCACTGTATAGATGAGTGAATGGCTGAATGAGTGCCTGTATACATATGTGGTGGGGTCCATGAGTGCCTGTATGGATGAGTGAGTTTGTGTATGAGTTGTGTAGGTGAGAGGGTGGAGTAGCTGCTGTATGGATAGGTAAATGGGAGTATCAGTAGGTCTGTGTGTGACTACGTGAGTGCATCAGTGGTATATGGGTAAGTGATTGCACCCGTAATGAGTGGATAACTAGATGGCGGTATGAGTGGTGTATGTGTGAGTTAGTGATAGTATATCTGTTTGAAAGAGTAGCTGAATGACTAAGTGAATGGATAAGTGATATATATACTATTTTGTGAGTACTTACATGGCACACTGACTCTGTCTGTCAGATACTGTACAGATAAGTAACCAGAAAAAAATGGTAATCCACATAGTCAGAAGATGCATAATCACTTTCTTCCTGAAATCCCATGAAGATGTTTCATCCACATTTAATTTTTTGTTATCTCTTTGTTGAAATCACTCCTAATAGGCTGAATGATGTCTTAAACAGCACTGATCCATATAAATAGAAGACAATTCGTCATTTTATTGCAGAAATCCTATGAAGGTATTTCAACCACATTTATTTTTTGGATCTCCTTTTCTTTACATTACCCTTGACAGGCCGAATTATGTCTTAAACAGTGATGATCTACCAAGAGATAAGCCCATATAGTAATTTTCTTCCAGAAATGCTATGAACATAAATTATCCACACTTCATTTTTAGATTTCCGTTTGTTGACATCACCCCGGATATGCCAAATGATGTCTTAAACAGTGATGATCCATGCAGAGAGAAAACCATACATTTGTTTTTCAGCAGAAATTCTTTGACCACATTTCATCCACACTTCATTTTTTAACATCTTTTTGAAGACATGATCCCTGATAGGCTGAATGATGTATTAAACAGTATATATTAACACAGAAGACTATATCACATATTTGTTTCAGAAATCTTGTTTGGAACTTTGGCTAAAGAACAGCAGATAAGAATTAGGAAGTTTGAAAGGTAGTTTTTGTTTGAATTGCAGGCTGCTGTCACTGCAATCAGTCCATCCAGTTTGAGTCTTTAAATATACAGTATAATAATGTCCAGATGTAATATTAAGGCATTTATGTAAAATGATAGCCAAAGTTCAGTATATTATACCAGAAATGTTATCTGTCCAGCTTTAAAGTTTGTATTCTTGGTGTCCAATTTTGTTCCATCTGCTCTGCATCATTAAAACATTGCTATAATGTATTTACCACTTCTCTATATAAGCAGTGTAGACAATACATTTGATTTATAACTTGGACAGGTCATATTTTGGTCATTCTTTTTTATTAGTGTATCAAAAGACATAGGGGCTGATTCCAACCCTGGCGGTCCGAGACCGCCAGGGTTGGGGACCGCGGGAGCACTGCCAACAGGCTGGCGGTGCTCCCAAGGGCATTCTGACCTCGGCGGTATGGCCGCGGTCAGAAACGGAAAACCGGCGGTTCCCCGCCGGTTTTCTGCTGCCCTGAGGAATCCTCCATGGCGGCGCAGCTTGCTGCGCCGCCATGGGGATTCCGACCCCCTCACTGCCATCCTGTTCCTGCCGGTTTTGACCGCCAGGAACAGGATGGCGGTGAGGGGTGTCGTGGGGCCCCTGGGGGCCCCTGCAGTGCCCATGCCAATGGCATGGGCACTGCAGGGGCCCCCGTAAGAGGGCCCCTAAAAGATTTTCAGTGTCTGCCATGCAGACACTGAAAATCGCGACGGGTGTTACTGCACCCGTCGCACCCTTCCCACTCCGCCGGCTCCATTCGGAGCCGGCTTCCTCGTGGGAAGGGGTTTCCCGCTGGGCTGGCGGGCGGCCTTCTGGCGGTCGCCCGCCAGCCCAGCGGGAAACACAGAATAACCGCGGCGGTCTTCTGACCGCGTAGCGGTATTCTATTGGGGGAACTTTTGCGGGCGGCCTCCGCCGCCCGCCACAGTTGGAATCACCCCCATATTTTGGAACACAACAGAGTTAAGTACAGAAATCGCTCAGTTTGGATTTCAGTTGTAGATGAGAAAGAGCAAGCTTCATACTCATGCTTCCATGTATAACTCAGTCCAAATAGGTTGTCAGCATTTATATCTTCTTCAACTAAAACTCCAAGGATCACTACAATAAATTCCTGTGCATTTGTTGAGCATTGAGAGTAAATACTATAGATCCACTGTCTCCGTCTACTAGTTCTTCAGTGCCTGAAGCAGAATGTATTACAATTCTGTCATGAGATAACTGTTGGATGCAATTAAACAATGCTGTGAACAATGTGTTCTGTGGTTTTTCTTCAATTACCTTTACAACATGTGGTAGAAGATGAAAGAGAACACTGCGAACAACATTAGCATTGTCAAATTTTCTTTTCATGACACCTTCTTGTTTAGCCTTGCTTTCAGTCTTTTCTGTAATTTTCCTCTATTATTTTGCCAGTTTCCATTTAGGATAAAATACCCATTTTTCATAACCTTGATATTGCCCTAAATGAGGAGCATATTTACTTCTTAATCTGTAACACTCTCTCACACAATGTGCATCTGCACTAAGCTTCTTCTCATCAAAATCAACCAGAAACAAACCAGATAATGTTCAAACTTGTGACAATGCTATATTTGACATTACTTTTTTAAAAACTGTACTTATAATAATAATAAAAGCAGCACCAATACTTAAAACTTGAGACTTGTGGATAGTTACGGCATACACAAAACAAACTGGAAACTGTTTTCTCTGGACATACAAATCTTGCACAAGTAAAAATCATACAACACATTGTTTGATTTGCTTAATGTCATCAACCTGATCAAGCTTTATAGCTAAGAGTTCAACCTCATCATGGTGAGGAAAATTAATGAAATCAACAACTTTACCAATGGCACCATTCACCAATCTTCCTTCAACATTTAGATTATTTCTTAAAATGACTCTACAGTTTTTGCAGACACTTACACTCCTCCAGTCCAGCAGTCCTGGATACAGATTTCCCCAAAGAGTTCAATGTATCTTGTAATTTTTCACTCAGCAGTACAGGTAGTCCTTGGTGTTCCATTTTGTCAATAGCAGTAATCCCCAAAATGTCTCCATTCTCCAGTTTTAGTAATTCTTCATTAAATGCAGCACACTCTTGAAATGTAGGCATCAAAGAAATTATATGGTTCCCCTCTTTACAAAAGTTATATATTACTTCTGCTGCTGCCTTGTTAGAGGAAAACAGTTCCTTAATAACTCAACTTTCCAACATCAGTTTTCCCTCCTCTGTTAGAAATCCTACTTTAATGTCCTTTAGAATGTTTCCATACTCCATGTCAGAGGCTTAGCGCGAATTTTTCACAAGTTCTGTGCATTGAAAGTATTGCCAATGTTTACATTGTCAATACTTCCCAATGAGGTTTGTGCCTCTTATGTGAGAGTTTTGAAAACAGGCTGTACTTTTTAGAGGAGTAAGTTGTAGTGGGTCTCCAAAAACAATCAAATGCTTTCCTCTAAACAAGATGTCATATTCAGTTTTTAGTATCTGTTGCATTCTCAGGTGAACAAAGGCAATCATTAGAATAGAGACCATGCTTACCTCATCAATGATTAAGAGCTTAATTTTCTTCAAAACTCTTGCCACATCATGACATGCTTCAACAGATAACTTTTGGTATTCCAGTTTATTGTCATGTTCAACCGGTAGCATAAGTAGTCTATGTACAATTATTCCTTTGATATTATGTGCTGCTAAACCAGTAGGTACTCTTATTACACACAATACGTTTGACTCTTTAATTTTCTGTAGGTAAGTAGAGATAACTTTGATTAAAAAGATTTTTCTGGTACCAGCCTGACCACTACTATATAATAGTTTTGGGTTGGATGATGAGCAATTGCATTCCTTGTTCTCATCTAGAAATCCATGTTCCATTTTCTCTTACTTCAATATAAATCTCTTTCTGGTCATTGCTGATTTTTACAACTAACTCTTCCAGATCTACAGATTCCTGTCTAGCTTCTTCCATTGCAGTTCCCTTTCATTCATAGCTATTGCAGCTTTATCGTCAATAATAGGTTGTCCAAGATGATTGTGATGTAAAGGTGCTCAACTTTGTCTGCTTTGAGAACTATCCTTAGCTACCTCAGCAGCAATCATTTCTTCCTGCTGTATTATATCGTTTTACATTTGTAAATAGTTTCTGAAGACAGAACAGTGAATACTATCTTTGACAGCATTAAAACAATCTTCGTAGCAGTCATAAACTTCAAGTACTTCCAATTCAGTGCGCCAAGGTTTGAATAGTTGAAGAAGAGCTAAATAGAAAAATGTTTTTTTCTCAGAAGTTTGACAGATAAGTTTTCGGTGGTTGATTACATTTTCTTTTCTATGTTTCACTAAACATCTGTCACATCCATGTACTATGTTCTTCCCTTCTTTTATGTTTCCACTTACATTGCTTTTATATCCGTAGCTTTGAAGAATTTCATAAAGGCACCTGTCTTCCACATGTGCAGTTCTCCTTGGATAGTATGTATCTAACATATTTGATTTTACGATGTCTGTACATTTTGGTTCAAACTCTGCCAGGTACTGAATTTCCGGAAATGACTTTAACACTCTGTTTCTTGTACTAGATAGACCAAGACTTATCCAGACATTTGCTTTTGATTTTGAGAACAGGCCTGCCAAACGCAATCTGTCATAGGCTTCGCAGGACCCCATTTTCCTAGCATTTTCAAGTTAAAGGAATAACATTTCTCGCCAAGTATCTCCTTTGCGGAAATCTCCTCCCATATCTAAATCTCAGTTTTTTCAGATTTCGTAATGAACGGCGTGACATACCGAGCCACAGCAATGGAGTTGTCTGTAACAAATTGTATGTCCATATTAGCATTCCACATTTTTAAAATCACAGGATTTTTGTCTTTAATATATTTGTAATCTTTGGTTCTCTTTAACCCTTTTGGTGCTGGCGTCGGCCAATGGTCGACGGCCACACTACCTCCCTGGGGAGGGTCATGACCAGTGGCCTATACCAGGGAGGGGTTTAAAAAAAAAAAGCAGGAGACATGGAAGAGCTTCCGTGTCTCCCCTGCCCCTATGTGATGTCAGCGCGCCACGAGGAGCGCTGACCTCACACTTGTTTTCCCCACCAGAGCAGGTAAGGCTGCTTCCTGCTCCGGTGGGGAAAACGGGCCCAAACAGGCCTCCCTACTGTTCGGGAAGGCCTTGTTTGAAAGGAAAGATTTTCCCCTTTCAAACAAGGCCTTCCTGAAATGGTTTCCTGACCCTCGATTGCAGCTGCGCTGCACTAGATACCAGGGAATTCACTAAGGGGGGGTCAGACCCCTCTGGAAATGGACCGCCCCCTCCCCCGAGGGGCATATATATATTTTTTAAATTACATTTACCCTGCGCCCCCCCATTTTTTACTGAAATTGACAGGGGGTCGTCCGAGGGCAGGGCAATTTTTTAAAAATAGTTGTATGGTTTCCCTGGAGGTCACTGTGGCCTCCAGGGAAACCATACACCTATTAAAAAAATATAGATCTATATATTTATATACATCTATATACAAACATTATTATATATATATATATATATATATATATATATATATATATACACACACACACACACACAGATATGTATATATCGATCACTTTCGTCAATGCGTGTGTGGTTTCGCTAGGGGGTGCGATTGGCCCCCAGGAAAACCACACCCACATATAAAAGTGATCTCTACATCTATTCGCCACCAGTTCTCTTGCAGTTGCAGCTTCATCTTCAAAGCAATGCACATACTTCAACGGATGCGTTTCAACTGTAGCTTTTAGGCAGCAATAAAAAAGTCAATTAACTCTTGTGATTATGTTTCTGCTACAAAAGGATCTGACTTTTGTCTATTGGCAGTTTTGATGCCATGAAGTAGTGCAGAAAATGTATATGCCTACTGAAAAGATCAAATCTGTCTTTTATGTAAATAGCTGAGTGGATTAGTAAAGCCAGCCATTACCTGCACTATAATACAAATAAAATGTATGTGCAAGGGGGGCTATGGAGAGATGAAGGGCACGTTTGCTGGGTGGTAGTAAGAGAATCCGAGGAGGTGGTCATGAGCGTGGGAGCACAAATAATGATTGTTGGACTGGGCTCCAGAGGCGCTAAAGACTGTGATGATTTGGTATGTGACAAGGTGAAGCAATAGTGTGTCTTTTTTGTTTTTTTTAGTGTCTTGAGAGAATGTGCTGATTGAGGGAAGAAGCAAAGGTAAGGTGACCTTTACTGTTGCATGCATTTCACACACACCCACCAGCAATTCTGTGACTGTCTACGAAGGCTAGTGTTTTAGAGCAACAGTTTAGCCAGTAGCAGAGATGGCTTCTCGTTGGATGACTGCTGCTCAAGCTCTAACTCGGGTTATAGATGACAACCCTGACGTAGGATCAGAGGCTGAGACGACAGATACTGAGACAGCTTCTGACGGATAGGACAATGGCACAGACAAAGAGTGATTTTTCCGACAACTCCTTTTCCAGTGATTCTGAGAAAGGTGATGAGGACAGTCCAGCTGTCCTTTCGCAAGCAAAGTCTGTGCAGCAACCACAGAGAGATTGCTCTCTTGGGAGCTCCCCAATTTAGTTCAGCCCAAATTCCACCACCCAAATTGGATTGTGGAGACATCAAAATTATCTATCACAAAACAACCTGGTTTTGTAAGGCAGGCACCTGTGTTTTTAGTCCCGGGCTCGGTGGCCATACAGGGAAACCTACCAAACCCAGACATTTCTGGAAACTAGACACCCGGGGGAGTCCACAGAGGTGTGGCTTGTGTGGATTCCCCAAAGTTATCGTACCTAGAATACCCTGCAAAGCTGAAATGTTGAATTAAAACTATTTTTTCTTGCATTTCTGTCACACAAACTACAGGAATATGCTAGGATCCATAAAATTCCTACCACCCAGTGTTTCCCCACCTGTCCAGATAAAAACGCTACCCCACTTGAGTGCCTGTACCTAGTGCCTGCGTCAGGAATTGATCACCCCAGAGTCAACAGTTGCCCTTATGTAAGGACTAACTTTGACCGTTGTGTGATCTATTCCTGACAAGGGCGCTAGGCCTACCCACACAAGGGAGGCACCATTTTTATCGGGAGACTTAGGGGAATGCTGGGTGGAAGGAAGTTTGTGGCTCCTCTCAGATCCTAGAACTTTGCAGCACCGAAATCTGAGGGAATTGGGTTTTTTCTGCCACATTTTTGAGGTTTGCAAAGGATTCTGGGTAACAGAACCTGGTGAGAGCCCCACAAGTCACCCCATTATGAATTCCCCTAGGTGTCTAGTTTTCAGAAATGTCCAGGTTTGCTAGGTTTTCCTAGTTGCCCGCTGAGCTAAAGGTCCAAATCAAAAGCTAGGCACTTTGCAAAAAACAGGTCAGTTTTCTTTGGGAAAATGTGATGTGTCCACGTTGTGTTGTGGGGCATTTCCTGACACAGGAACTAGGCCTGTCCACACAAGTGCGGTACCATTTTTATCTGGAGACTTGAGGGAATGCTGGGTGGAAAAACGATTGTGGCTCCTCTCAGATTCCAGAACTTTGCAGCACTGAAATCTGA
Source organism: Pleurodeles waltl (assembly GCF_031143425.1). Classification (NCBI taxonomy): domain Eukaryota; kingdom Metazoa; phylum Chordata; class Amphibia; order Caudata; family Salamandridae; genus Pleurodeles; species Pleurodeles waltl. The sequence goes on from NC_090446.1 coordinate 405,584,563, forward strand.
GGGGAAAGTGGGTTTCTTGCCAAATTTTGAGGTTTGTAAAGGATTCTGGGAAACAGAACCTGGTGAGAGCCCCACAAGTCACCCCATCCTGGATTACCCTAGGTGTCTAGTTTTAAAAAATGCACAGGTTTGGTAGGTTTCCCTAGGTGCCGGCTGAGCTAGAGGTCAAAATCCACAGCTAGGCATTTTCCAAAAAACATGTCAGATTTCAATTTAAAAATGTGATGTGTCCATGTTATGTTTCCTGTTGCGGGCACTAGACCTACCCACACAAGTGAGGTACCATTTTTATTGGGAGACTTGGGGGAACGCAGAATAGAAGAACAAGTGTTATTGCCCCTTGACTTTCTCTACATTTTTGCCTTCCAAATGTAAGGCAGTGTGTAAAAAAGAAGTCTATTTGAGAAATGCTCTGTAATTCACATGCTACTCTGGGGACCCTGGAATTCAGAGATGTGCAAATAACCACTGCTTCTCAACACCTTATCTTGTGCCCATTTTGTAAATACAAAGGTTTCCTTGATACCTATATTTGACTATTTATATTTCACCAAATGAATTGCTGTATACCTGGTATACAATGAAAACCCATTGCAAGGTGCAGCTCATTTATTGGCTCTGGATACCTAGGGTTTTTGATGAACCTGCAAGCCCTATACATCCCGCAACCAAAAGAGTCCAGCAGACACGACGATATATTGCTTTAAAAAATCTGCCGTAGGTAGAAAAAGTTATAGAAGAATACGTGGACAGAAATGGCTGTTTTTTTCACCTCAATTTCAATATTTCTTTCTTTCAGCTGTTATTTTCTGTAGGAAAGCCTTGTAGGATCTACACAAATGGCCCCTTGCTGAATTCAGAATTTTGTCTACTTTCTAGAAATGTTTAGCTTTTCGGGAGCCAACATTGGTTTCACACCCATTTCTGTCACTAACTGGAAGGAGGCTAAAACCACAAAAATTAGTAAAAATGTGGTATGTCCCAGTAAAATGCCAAAATTGTGTTGAAAAATGTGGGTTTCTGATTCAAGTCTGCCTGTTCCTAAAAGCTGGGAAGTTGGTGATTTTAGCACCACAAAGCCTTTGCTGATGCTTGTAGGAAAGTACCATCTTGCCTGGCATGTTACCCCCATTTTTCACTGTATATATGTTGTTTTAGTTGTATGTGTCACTGGGACCCTGTCACCCAGGGCCCCAGTGCTCATAAGTGTGCCTGAAGGTGTTACCTGTGTAGTGACTAACTGTCTCACTGGGGCTCTGCTAATCAGAACCTCAGTGGTTATGCTCTCTCATTTCTTTCCAAATTGTCACTAACAGGCTAGTGACCAATTTCACCAATTTACATTGGCTTACTGGAACACCCTTATAATTCCCTAGTATATGGTACTAAGGTACCCAGGGTATTGGGGTTCCAGGAGATCCCTATGGGCTGCAGCATTTCTTTTGCCACCCATAGGGAGCTCTGACAATTCTTACACAGGCCTGCCACTGCAGCCTGAGTGAAATAACGTCCACATTATTTCACAGCCATTTTACACTGCACTTAAGTAACTTATAAGTCACCTATATGTCTAACCTTTACCTGGTAAAGGTTGGGTGCTAAGTTACTTAGTGTGAGGGCACCCTAGCACTAGCCAAGGTGCCCCCACATTGTTCAGGGCCAATTCCCCGGACTTTGTGAGTGCGGGGACACCATTACACGCGTGCACTACATATAGGTCACTACCTATATGTAGCTTCACAATGGTAACTCCGAATATGGCCATGTAACATGTCTATGATCATGGAATTGCCCCCTCTATACCATCCTGGCATAGTTGGCACAATCCCATGATCCCAGTGGTCTGTAGCACAGACCCTGGTACTTCCAAACTGCCTTTTCCGGGGTTTCACTGCAGCTGCTGCTGCTGCCAACCCCTCAGACAGGCATCTGCCCTCCTGGGGTCCAGCCAGGCCTGGCCCAGGATGGCAGAACAAAGGACTTCCTCTGAGAGAGGGTGTTACACCCTCTCCCTTTGGAAAATGGTGTGAAGGCAGGGGAGGAGTAGCCTCCCCCAGCCTCTGGAAATGCTTTCTTGGGCACAGATGTGCCCAATTCTGCATAAGCCAGTCTACACCGGTTCAGGGGACCCCTTAGCCCTGCTCTGGCGCGAAACTGGACAAAGGAAAGGGGAGTGACCACTCCCCTGACCTGCACCTCCCCTGGGAGGTGTCCAGAGCTCCTCCAGTGTGCTCCAGACCTCTGCCATCTTGGAAACAGAGGTGCTGCTGGCACACTGGACTGCTCTGAGTGGCCAGTGCCACCAGGTGACGTCAGAGACTCCTTCTGATAGGCTCCTTCAGGTGTTGCTAGCCTATCCTCTCTCCTACGTAGCCAAACCCTCTTTTCTGGCTATTTAGGGTCTCTGTCTCTGGGGAAACTTTAGATAACGAATGCAAGAGCTCATCCGAGTTCCTCTGCATCTCTCTCTTCACCTTCTGCCAAGGAATCGACTGCTGACCGCGCTGGAAGCCTGCAAAACTGCAACATAGTAGCAAAGACGACTACTGCAACTCTGTAACGCTGATCCTGCCGCCTTCTCGACTGTTTTCCTGGTGGTGTATGCTGTGGGGGTAGTCTGCCTCCTCTCTGCACTAGAAGCTCCAAAGAAATCTCCTGTGGGTCGACGGAATCTTCCCCCTGCAACCGCAGGCACCAAAAAGCTGCATTACCGGTCCCTTGGGTCTCCTCTCAGCACGACGAGCGAGGTCCCTCGAATCCAGCAACTCTGTCCAAGTGACTCCCACAGTCCAGTGACTCTTCAGTCCAAGTTTGGTGGAGGTAAGTCCTTGCCTCCCCACGCCAGACTGCATTGCTGGGAACCGCGACTTTTGCAGCTACTCCGGCCTCCGTGCACTTCCGGCGGAAATCCTTTGTGCACAGTCCAGCCTGGGTCCACGGCACTCTAACCTGCATTGCACGACCTCCTAAGTTGTTCTCCGGCGACGTGGGACTTCTTTGTGCGACTTCGGGTGAGCACCATTTCACGCATCCTCGTAGTGCCTGTTTCTGGCACTTTTCCGGGTGCTACCTGCTGCTGAGAGGGCTTTTTGTCTTGCTCGATGTCCCCTCTCTCTCCTGACGCAATTTGCGACATCCTGGTCCCTCCTGGGCCACAGCAGCATCCAAAAACGCTTACCGCACGATTTGCAGCTAGCAAGGCTTGTTGGCGGTCTTTCGGCGGGAAAACACTTCTGCACGACTCTCCACGGCGAGAGGGATCCGTCCACCAAAGGGGAAGTCTCTAGCCCTTTTCGTTCCTGCAGAAACCTCAGCTTCTTCTGTCAAGTAGAAGCTTCTTTGCACCCGCAGCTGGCATTTCCTGGGCATCTGCCCATCTCCGACTTGCTTGTGACTTTTGGACTTGGTCCCCTTGTTCCACAGGTACCCTAGATTGGAAATCCATCGTTGTTGCATTGTTGGTTTGTGTCTTTCCTGCATTATTCCCCTATCACGACTTCTTTGTCCTTTGGGGAACTTTAGTGCACTTTGCACTCACTTTTCAGGGTCTTGGGGTGGGCTATTTTTCTAACCCTCACTATTTTCTAATAGTCCCAGCGACCCTCTACAAGGTCACATAGGTTTGGGGTCCATTCGTGGTTCGCATTCCACTTTTGGAGTATATGGTTTGTGTTGCCCCTATCCCTATGTGTCCCCACTGCATCCTATTGTAACTATACGTTGTTTGCACTGTTTTCTAAGACTATTACTGCATATTTTGGTATTGTGTATATATATCTTGTGTATATTTCCTATCCTCTCACTGAGGGTACACTCTGAGATACTTTGGCATATTGTCATAAAAATAAAGTACCTTTATTTTTAGTATAACTGTGTATTGTGTTTTCTTATGATATTGTGCATATGACACTAAGTGGTACTGTAGGAGCTTCACTCGTCTCCTAGTTCAGCCTAAGCTGCTCTGCTAAGCTACCATTATCTATCAGCCTATGCTGCTAGACACCCTATACACTAATAAGGGATAACTGGGCCTGGTGCAAGGTGCAAGTACCCCTTGGTACTCACTACAAGCCAGTCCAGCCTCCTACATTGGTTGTGCAGCGGTGGGATAAGTGCTTTGAGACTACTTACCACTCTTGTCATTGTACTTTTCATAAGAGAAAAATATACAAAACAAGTTCAGTGTATATACACATAACCAAAAAGTTTTGCATTTCCTCTTTTCACTCTTTTCTAAGTGCTGAAAAGTACTTCTAACTTTCTAAAAAGTTCTAAAAAGTTTTAAAAGTTTTTTTTCTCTGCCTTTCTAAAAGCTCTGACAAACTTGTTTTCCTTTTTCTATCACTTTAACTCTTTCTAAAAATGTCTGGCACAGGCCAAAATGTTGATCTGTCCAAACTTGCATATGACCACCTTAGCTGGAAAGGAGCAAGGAGTCTCTGTGTAGAAAGAGGTTTGAGTGTAGGGAAGAATCCTTCCTTGGAATTGTTACTTAACATGCTTAGAGAACAAGATAAGGCTAAAAGTGCCCCATCTGTTGAAAAAGTAGCTAATGGTTCCCAATCTGATCCAGGGACTCCCCCAGGAAAAGATTCAGGAAAGAAACTTCCAAGCCTGCCCATTACTAAACAGTCTAGCATAGTTGTTACTGATGTTGAGTCACACCATACAGATAGTGTTGTCTCACATCATAGCAAGAGCATTCATTCTCATCACAGTAGAAATGATGTTTCTGTTAGCCAGGCTGTTAGGGAGCCCTCTGTAAGGGACAGGTCTCCTTCTGTCCATTCTCATCATACTTCTGTTTCAAGACATGTCCCTCCCACCCACCCTGATGACAGATTGTTAGAAAGGGAGCTCAATAGATTAAGAGTGGAACAAACCAGACTGAAGCTCAAGAAGCAACAGCTGGATTTGGATAGACAGACTTTAGAAGTAGAGAAGGAGAGACAGAAACTGGGTTTAGAAACCCATGGTGGCAGCAGCAGTATTCCCCATAGTCATCCTGCAAAAGAGCATGATTCCAGGAATCTGCACAAGATAGTTCCCCCTTATAAGGAGGGGGATGACATTAACAAGTGGTTTGCTGCACTTGAGAGGGCCTGTGCTGTACAGGATGTCCCTCAAAGGCAGTGGGCTGCTATCCTATGGCTATCATTTAGTGGAAAAGGTAGGGATAGGCTCCTTACTGTGAAAGAAAATGAAGCTAATGATTACAAAGTTCTTAAGAATGCACTCCTGGATGGTTATGGCTTAACCACTGAACAATACAGGATAAAGTTCAGAGAGACCAAAAAGGAGTCTTCACAAGACTGGGTTGATTTCATTGACCATTCAGTGAAGGCCTTGGAGGGGTGGTTACATGGCAGTAAAGTTACTGATTATGACAGCCTGTATAACTTGATCCTGAGAGAGCATATTCTTAATAATTGTGTGTCTAATTTGTTGCACCAATACTTGGTGGACTCTGATCTGACCTCTCCCCAAGAATTGGGAAAGAAGGCAGACAAATAGGTCAGAACAAGGGTGAACAGAAAAGTTCATACAGGGGGTGACAAAGATGGCAACAAGAAGAAGGATGGTAAGTCTTCTGACAAGGGTGGGGACAAATCTAAAAATGAGTCTTCATCAGGCCCACAAAAACACTCTGGTGGGGGTGGTGGGCCCAAATCCTCTTCTAATCAAAACAAGGAAAAGAAACCATGGTGCTATTTATGTAAAATAAAAGGCCATTGGACAACAGATCCCAGTTGTCCAAAGAAAAGCACCAAGCCTCCTACCACTACAACCCCTACTGCTACTCCTAGTGTCCCTACTAATAGCAGTGGTGGTGGGAGCAAACCTACTAATAGCCAATCCAAGGGAGTAGCTGGGCTCACTATTGGTAACTTAGTTGGGGTTGGTCTTGTTAGGGAGACCACAGAGGCTATATTAGTCTCTGAGGGGGCTATTGATTTAGCCACCTTAGTTGCTTGTCCCCTTAACATGGATAAGTACAAGCAACTACCCCTAATAAATGGTGTTGAGGTTCAGGCCTACAGGGACACTGGTGCCAGTGTGACTATGGTCATAGAGAAACTGGTCCACCCTGAACAACACCTACTTGGTCACCAGTACCAAGTAACTGATGCTCACAACAACACACTTAGCCACCCCATGGCTGTTGTAAATCTCAACTGGGGGGGGGTTACTGGTCCAAAGAAAGTTGTGGTAGCCACAGATTTACCTGTAGACTGTCTACTAGGAAATGATTTGGAGACATCAGCTTGGTCAGATGTGGAGTTGGAGGCCCATGCAGCAATGCTGGGCATCCCAGGGCATATTTTTGCTTTAACCAGGGCTCAGGCCAAAAAGCAAAAAGGATAGGGAAGCTTGGATCCTGGAACAATGGACCAAGTGCTCCCTAAAGCTAGGGCTAGTAGAAGTAAAGCACTTCCTACTATCCCTCCCTCTACAGTGGATTCTACTTCTGAGGAAGAAGAATTTCCACCCTGTGCAGAACCTACACCAGAGGAGCTGGAAGCAGACACTGCTGAGCTTTTGGGTGAAGGGGGGCCTGCCAGGGAGGAGCTGAGTGTGGCACAGCAAACCTGTCCCACACTAGAGGGTCTAAGACAGCAAGCTGTCAAACAGGCTAATGGGGATGTCAGTGACTCTCACAGAGTTTACTGGGAGGACAATCTCTTGTACACTGAAGCAAGGGATCCTAAACCTGGAACTGCCAGGAGGTTTGTGATTCCTCAGGAGTACAGAAAGTTCCTCCTAACTCTAGCCCACGACATTCCCCTAGCTGGACATCTAGGACAAATGAAAACTTGGGACAGACTTGTTCCCTTGTTTCATTGGCCTAGGATGTCTGAGGACACAAAGGAATTTTGTAAGTCCTGTGAAACCTGTCAAGCCAGTGGCAAGACAGGTGGCACTCCCAAGGCACCCCTTATTCCACTGCCTGTGGTTGGGGTTCCCTTTGAAAGGGTAGGGGTTGACATAGTTGGCCCCCTTGACCCTCCTACTGCTTCAGGCAATAGGTTTATCTTGGTGCTAGTGGACCATGCCACAAGATATCCTGAAGCAATTCCTTTAAGGACCACTACAGCACCTGCAGTGGCAAAGGCCCTCCTGGGAATATTTTCTAGGGTGGGCTTCCCAAAGGAAGTAGTATCAGACAGGGGAAGCAATTTCATGTCTGCATACTTAAAGGCCATGTGGAAGGAGTGTGGTGTGACTTACAAGTTCACTACACCCTATCATCCACAAACAAATGGACTGGTGGAGAGATTTAATAAAACTCTCAAAGGCATGATCATGGGTCTCCCTGAAAAACTCCGCAGGAGATGGGATATCCTGTTACCATGCCTCCTTTTTGCCTACAGGGAGGTACCCCAGAAAGGAGTGGGCTTCAGCCCCTTTGAACTCCTCTTTGGTCACCCTGTTAGGGGTCCACTAACACTTGTCAAGGAGGGTTGGGAACAACCTTTAAAAGCTCCAAAACAAGATATTGTGGATTATGTACTTGGCCTCAGATCAAGGATGGCTGAGTATATGAAAAAGGCCAGTAAAAACCTTCAGGCCAGCCAAGAGCTCCAGAAGCAATGGCATGATCAGAAGGCTGTTTTGGTTCAGTACAAACCAGGGCAGAAAGTGTGGGTCTTGGAGCCTGTGCCCCAAGAGCACTCCAAGATAAATGGAGTGGACCCCACACAATTGTTGAGAAAAAGGGTGAAGTCACCTATTTAGTTGACTTAGGCACTGCCAGGAGTCCCCTTAGGGTGCTCCATGTCAACCGCCTGAAACCCTACTATGACAGGGCTGATCTCACCCTGCTCATGGCAACTGATGAGGGACAGGAAGAAGACAGTGATCCTCTACCTGATCTCTTCTCTTCCACAGAACAAGATGCTCTTGTGGAAGGTGTAGTTTTGGCTGATTGTCTTACTGCTGAGCAGAAAGACCATTGCATAAATCTCCTGGGTCAGTTTTCTGAACTCTTCTCTACTGTGCCAGGTACCACTTCTTCGTGTGAGCACACTATAGATACTGGAGACAGTTTACCTGTCAAAGGTAAGATCTATAGGCAGCCTGACCATGTCAGGGACTGCATAAAGCAAGAGGTGCAGAAAATGCTAGAACTAGGAGTGGTTGAGCACTCTGAAAGTCCATGGGCTTCTCCTGTGGTACTTGTACCAAAACCCCATTCCAAAGATGGAAAGAAGGAAATGCGGTTTTGTGTAGACTACAGAGGTCTCAACCAGGTAACCAAAACTGATGCTCACCCTATACCCAGGGCAGATGAGCTCATAGACACACTGGCATCTGCCAAGTATCTAAGCACTTTTGATTTGACTGCAGGGTATTGGCAGATAAAATTATCAGAAGATGCTAAACCTAAAACTGCATTTTCAACCATTGGAGGACATTACCAGTTTACTGTAATGCCTTTTGGATTGAAAAATGCACCTGCCACTTTTCAGAGGTTGGTGAACACAGTCCTGCAAGGGCTGGAAGCTTTCAGTGCAGCATATTTGGACGATATAGCCGTCTTTAGCTCCAGCTGGGATGATCACCTGGTCCACCTATGGAAAGTTTTAGAGGCCCTGCAAAAGGCAGGCCTCACTATCAAGGCTTCAAAGTGCCAGATAGGGCAGGGTAAGGTGGTTTATCTGGGACACCTTGTCGGTGGGGAACAGATTGCACCACGTCAGGGGAAAATCCAAACAATTATTGATTGGGTTCCCCCCACCACTCAGACTCAGGTGAGAGCCTTCCTAGGCCTCACTGGGTATTACAGGAGGTTCATTAAGAACTATGGCTCCATTGCAGCCCCTCTTAATGACCCCACATCCAAGAAAATGCCTAAAAAGGTATTATGGACAGCAAACTGTCAGAAAGCTTTTGAGGAGCTGAAGCAGGCCATGTGCTCTGCACCTGTCCTGAAAAGCCCTTGTTACTCTACAAAATTCTATGTCCAAACTGATGCATCTGAATTAGGAGTAGGGGCAGTCCTATCACAACTTAATTCTGAGGGCCAGGATCAACCTGTTGCTTTTATTAGTAGGAGGTTGACCCCTAGAGAAAAGCGTTGGCCATAGAGAGGGTGGCCTTTGCTGTGGTCTGGGCTCTGAAGAAGTTGAGGCCATACCTGTTTGGCACTCACTTCATTGTTCAGACAGACCACAAACCTCTACTTTGGCTAAAACAAATGAAAGGTGAAAATCCTAAATCATTGAGGTGGTCCATATCCCTACAGGGAATGGACTATACAGTGGAACATAGACCTGGGAGTAGCCACTCCAATGCAGATGGACTCTCCAGATATTTCCACTTAGACAATGAAGACTCATCAGGTCATGGCTAGTCTTATTGTCCTTCGTTTGGGGGGGGGGGGGGTTGTGTAGGAAAGTACCATCTTGCCTGGCATGTTACCCCCATTTTTCACTCTATATATGTTGTTTTAGTTGTATGTGTCACTGGGACCCTGTCACCCAGGGCCCCAGTGCTCATAAGTGTGCCTGAATGTGTTACCTGTGTAATGACTAACTGTCTCACTGAGGCTCTGCTAATCAGAACTTCAGTGGTTATGCTCTCTCATTTCTTTCCAAATTGTCACTAACAGGCTAGTGACCAATTTCACCAATTTACATTGGCTTACTGGAACACCCTTATAATTCCCTAGTATATGGTACTAAGGTACCCAGGGTATTGGGGTTCCAGGAGATCCCTATGGGCTGCAGCATTTCTTTTGCCACCCATAGGGAGCTCTGACAATTCTTACACAGGGCTGCCACTGCAGCGTGAGTAAAATAACGTCCACGTTATTTCACAGCCATTTTACACTGCACTTAAGTAACTTATAAGTCACTTATATGTCTAACCTTTACCTGGTAAAGGCTGGGTGCTAAGTTACATAGTGTGAGTGCACCCTAGCACTAGCCAAGGTGCCCCCACATTGTTCAGGGCCAATTTCCCGGACTTTGTGAGTGCGGGGACACCATTACACGCATGCACTACATATAGGTCACTACCTATATGTAGCTTCACAATGGTAACTCCGAATATGGCCATGTAACATGTCTATGATCATGGAATTGCCCCCTCTATACCATCCTGGCATAGTTGGCACAATCCCATGATCCCAGTGGTCTGTAGCACAGACCCTGGTACTGCCAAACTGCCTTTTCCGGGGTTTCACTGCAGCTGCTGCTGCTGCCAACCCCTCAGACAGGCATCTGCCCTCCTGGGGTCCAGCCAGGCCTGGCCCAGGATGGCAGAACAAAGGACTTCCTCTGAGAGAGGGTGTTACACCCTCTCCCTTTGGAAAATGGTGTGAAGGCAGGGGAGGAGTAGCCTCCCCCAGCCTCTGGAAATGCTTTCTTGGGCACAGATGTGCCCAATTCTGCATAAGCCAGTCTACACCGGTTCAGGGGACCCCTTAGCCCTGCTCTGCCGCGAAACTGGACAAAGGAAAGGGGAGTGACCACTCCCCTGACCTGCACCTCCCCTGGGAGGTGTCCAGAGCTCCTCCAGTGTGCTCCAGACCTCTGCCATCTTGGAAACAGAGGTGCTGCTGGCACACTGGACTGCTCTGAGTGGCCAGTGCCACCAGGTGACGTCAGAGACTCCTTCTGATAGGCTCCTTCAGGTGTTGCTAGCCTATCCTCTCTCCTAGGTAGCCAAACCCTCTTTTCTGGCTATTTAGGGTCTCTGTCTCTGGGGAAACTTTAGATAACGAATGCAAGAGCTCATCCGAGTTCCTCTGCATCTCTCTCTTCACCTTCTGCCAAGGAATCGACTGCTGACCGCGCTGGAAGCCTGCAAAACTGCAACATAGTAGCAAAGACGACTACTGCAACTCTGTAACGCTGATCCTGCCGCCTTCTCGACTGTTTTCCTGGTGGTGCATGCTGTGGGGGTAGTCTGCCTCCTCTCTGCACTAGAAGCTCCGAAGAAATCTCCCGTGGGTCGACGGAATATTCCCCCTGCAACCGCAGGCACCAAAAAGCTGCATTACCGGTCCCTTGGGTCTCCTCTCAGCACGACGAGCGAGGTCCCTCGAATCCAGCAACTCTGTCCAAGTGACTCCCATAGTCCAGTGACTCTTCAGTCCAAGTTTGGTGGAGGTAAGTCCTTGCCTCCCCACGCCAGACTGCATTGCTGGGAACCGCGACTTTTGCAGCTACTCCGGCCTCCGTGCACTTCCGGCAGAAATCCTTTGTGCACAGTCCAGCCTGGGTCCACGGCACTCTAACCTGCATTGCACGACCTCCTAAGTTGTTCTCCGGCGACGTGGGACTTCTTTGTGCGACTTCGGGTGAGCACCGTTTCATGCATCCTCGTAGTGCCTATTTCTGGCACTTCTCCGGGTGCTACCTGCTGCTGAGAGTGCTCCTTTTCTTGCTCAACGTCCCCTCTCTCTCCTGACGCAATTTGCAACATCCTGGTCCCTCCTGGGCCACAGCAGCATCCAAAAACGCTTACCGCACGATTTGCAGCTAGCAAGGCATGTTGGCGGTCTTTCGGTGGGAAAACACTTTTGCACGACTCTCCACGGCAAGAGGGATCCGTCCACTAAAGGGGAAGTCTCTAGCCCTTTTCATTCCTGCAGAAACCTCAGCTTCTTCTGTCTAGTAGAAGCTTCTTTGCACCTGCAGCTGGCATTTCCTGGGTATCTGCCCATCTCCGACTTGCTTGTGACTTTTGGACTTGGTCCCCTTGTTCCACAGGTACCCTAGATTGGAAATCCATCGTTGTTGCATTGTTGGTTTGTGTCTTTCCTGCATTATTCCCCTATCACAACTTCTTTGTCCTTTGGGGAACTTTAGTGCACTTTGCACTCACTTTTCAGGGTCTTGGGGTGGGCTATTTTTCTAACCCTCACTATTTTCTAATAGTCCCAGCGACCCTCTACAAGGTCACATAGGTTTGGGGTCCATTCGTGGTTCGCATTCCACTTTTGGAGTATATGGTTTGTGTTGCCCCTATCCCTATGTGTCCCCATTGCATCCTATTGTAACTATACGTTATTTGCACTGTTTTCTAAGACTATTACTGCATATTTTGGTATTGTGTATATATATCTTGTGTATATTTCCTATCCTCTCACTGAGGGTACACTCTGAGATACTTTGGCATATTGTCATAAAAATAAAGTACCTTTATTTTTAGTATAACTGTGTATTGTGTTTTCTTATGATATTGTGCATATGACACTAAGTGGTACTGTAGGAGCTTCACTCGTCTCCTAGTTCAGCCTAAGCTGCTCTGCTAAGCTACCATTATCTATCAGCCTATGCTGCTAGACACCCTATACACTAATAAGGGATAACTGGGCCTGGTGCAAGGTGCAAGTACCCCTTGGTACTCACTACAAGCCAGTCCAGCCTCCTACAATGCTATTGTCAGGGGAAAAAACACATGCTTTCTTCTGCAGCCTTTTTTTCCCAATTGTACTGAAAAAAAAAGAACTTTTAGCTGTATTTTGGCTAATTTCTTGGTCTCCTCCAGGGGAACCCACAAACTCTGGGTTCCTTTCGAATGCCTATGATGTTGGGAAAAAAAGACACAAATTTGGCGTGGATACCTTATGTGGACAAAACGTCCAGGCCTAAGCACAAACTACCCCAAATAGCCAAAAAAGGGCTCAGCACGGGGGGGGCAGCAGCTAAGGGGTTAAGTTATATGTGTTCTTTGGTGATTTCCATGTCACAGTATGTCCGACTGAAGACAAGAAGTTTACTTTTCTTTTTTAAATGACAGGTTGTGGAAATCCAAATCAACATCTTCTGTAAAAATTTCATTTGGACTTGTATCTACAACAGTACTTCCCACATCTGTGTGTTTGGAAAAGCAAAACTTGTTCTCTTTCTCTCAGGCCTTGTTTACCGTGTGTTTTGGTATGGTACTTGTCACTGCTGTTCTATAAGAGACAACACAGACTCATCACTACCTGCTCCAAATTTGGGTGCATCTTTTATCCACAGTCGCATGTGAATACGAAGAGCACCTCTTGCCTGGTTCTCTTTGCGCCAAATGAAATCACTTAATTCTCCAAGAGGAGGATTGCTTTTGTTACAGATAAAAGCAAGCATGGCTTGTAACCTGTGGTTGAAATATCTACAAACAGTAGCAGGATCTTAAGAGCAAAGTTCTCCAGCTATCTTTAAATGATGTCTTTTAAGTTAAAGTTTGCTTTTCTCATGAATAGAATCAGGTCATCCCACCAATACTCAGTGACCCCCAGGTTTCTCAGCATACACTTCAGTTCTCCATGATGACGGAACCAATATTCGTTGGTGGCACGTTGGCACCCACTGAAATTAATCAAGTTGTATTGTAAGTTCTTGTCCTTTTCATGAAGTTTGTTAACAAAATCTCTTGCAGAGAAATTATGAAGATTAACTTCTGTTTTTAGAATGCGATTTACTGCATAGGAATGCCTGGACAAGACAATCTCAAAGAGAAGGTGAAATATGTATGGGATACTTTGTCTGAATCTTGGATCCTCTGAATATAATCATGTTGATCGATATTCAGTGGCTGGTATTTGTATGGGCCAGTCATCATACCAACTCCTACTCCAGTGAGAAACAATTGGGGAAAACAGCGAGCCTCTAAACGTTTTTCCCCACCCACTAAGAGGAAGATCCTTTAGCTTGCTTTATTTGGAAAAGGTCAATAGCATTACCAATTACTTCTTTGGAATAAAACAGATGGATGCTGCAGTACTCATAAATTTGTTCTGATCGGGATGGATCTACTTTTTCTATTCATCCACCTGCTGGCAAACTGTCTTCATAAACATTTGGTACATCAGGTTCTACATCAACATTTTTATAATACAAATTATTTTATATCAGGTATAACGTTGCTGGTTTAACTTTAATAACATCAACTAACTCTTGCAAAACTGTTTTATTCTTAGTCAGTACACCATTTCCCAGGATAATAAGTGGCTCTTCATTATCTTTGTCTATTTCTACAGTTTCAAAAATCTTTTATAAAGTCTAATGGCAAATACACTACTCTTTCTTTAAGACCTTTCAGTAACTCTGTTGGACGCAATTTACCTGTTTTTGGTTTCAACTGTATAATTGCTTGAAATGGATGTAAAGATTGTATAAGGATAGATTTTTATACATTTAAATCTCATCGTTGTTCTGGAATGATCACAAGTTCTAACCTGTTATGTACTGCTCTAGCTGGTGTTTTCTGATCCTTTAACTTATCACAGCAGTACTTACATATAACGTGCTGCATGGACAATTCCAAAAATCCACATTTCGTGTTTGACTTTTGTAGTGAGTGTGTCTACAGCAAATACAAACATAGTTTGGTTTTTCTGAACAAGCTGTTTTAAACTTTATTATTTCTTGTTCAAAATTCTCACTTGCAATGCCTGTTCTCTCTTCTTCAATATCTGTACCTAGAATTCCTCATTCTCCCTAGAATCCTCTTCAGGACCAAAGAACCGAAACTGCATACCCCCACAAACTTTTTCTACCTCTTGTACGGTCCCATGCAAAAATACTCTATTCATCTCTCCTAAACATAACGCTGGAATCTTCACATAGTAAAGTCTCCTAGCTAAGCTTTGCATTTTTAAATGGTGAACTGCCAACATTCTAAAGTGATGAAAGGTGCTTTGGCAAACTTTCTTGGAAAAACATGCTAATTAATGTCGTTGTAATATACCATACTATCTTAATTTGCATGGCTCTAAGGCTTGCAAAATTGAAATGCTTTGCTTAAGACTTCTACATGGAAAGTAATGTACAAAAGTTCGTAATAAATCAGTAAATTGCTGTTGAATGCTACAAATTCTGCTACAATTCCATTTGTAAACAGGGCCCTGTCTTCGCCTTCCTTGAACCTCTTCAGCTATCACCTCCTTCAAATTTCTAGGAAAAATCACCTCTTTTTCAATGGGACTTCCATTGACCTGTTGAATCAACTGCATGTACTAATGAGTTCTCTAGCAAATAACCTTCTTCATTAAAGAAGGTTCTCTAATGGAGGTATGCTTCCATTCACCACTAAAGTTGCTACAAAAATTACTTTTATTAGCAAGTATTTTTCTTTGGCTACATCTCTTCATACCCAGCACTGTTATATCTAATTTTCTCATTCTACTAATAATCAAAATAAAAAGCTTCCTCTTGAGGCAAATGCCTTAACTACAGGCTCAGCACATTCTTTTTGTTTCAATACTTCTCTTCTCCTTTCATATTGCTTCATATTTTAATAAGGTCTTGAATTACCCTGGCACAAAAGCTATCAGCTTTCTTCTTTGATTGAACACGTGTTTCCCTTTGCTTGGCTGATTGAAAAGTCTCCTTTTTATGTTTTAATTTTGCAAACATTTCATTTTCCCACATAGAGATTTTTTTAAATTGTGGTTTTCTTACCAGCAACTCCTTTCTCTTTAGTGATGTCGTCCACAGTGTTGTTCTTTTTGTTTCTGTGTTGCAAGTATATAGTAGGTTTGTTAGAGGACATGTCACTAGCACACTTGGAGCAATTGTTCAAAAAGGGTGGCACAAGTTCAAAAAAAGTGGTAAAAAAATGACCGAGGTAGCTCTCCAGATCTGTGCTGCTGGCACAGAAAGAAAAGAACTGTCAGTGCGTTGGTGTGGCACCTACGGTGGCACTGCCCACGTCACATCCGGAATGGATGAGGTTGACATGGATTCAATGACACCACCTAATGATGCGCAGAGGTACTGCTGAAGATTTTCCAGATCCAGTCTGATGCCTGGGGAATAATCTGCGGTTAGAAGTCTCTATCAGAAAGGGCTAATCCCTATCTGGAAGGGTCTTAACAAACTTTTGTTCTAGTGGAGGTCTAAACCACTAGGCTCTCCAGAGCAGGCTGATTCATCAAAAAAAAAAACAAAGGGCTGCCTGAAGAATATCTGTGGTTTTGTGCTGCCTGTCTAATTACAGGTCAGCAAAAACAAGGTTTAGCCCAGGTGCTGATGAGGGTATCAGTCACATCTTCGTTGAAATGTAGCAAGGGCTCAGACAAGGTCTGCCCAAGCTGCAGAACTTCAGCTGCCTGTCTGGTGACCAGGGAAAAGCACTGGGGGGAGATCCTAGAGAGCCACAGTGGGGAGGTCTCAATTACAACAAAATCTGACAATAAAGTTAACCCCACCAGCTATTGATTAATTATTGGAAAAACATTGCAGTACTTCGATATTGTGTGCCAATATCTCCTTCTTTTACCATCATTTTTAATCTAATTAGGTTCTTTACACATAATCTCCTTAAAGAACCATTATATAAGTTGCTAGGATTGTTATTCAATATTTAATGTATGTAAAAAATTAACAGTAAAAAATAAAACAATTATCAACAGCACAGTTTCTGTGACATCGAATCACAAAGACTTTTACATATATATATATATATATATATATATATATATATATATATATATATATATATATATATATATGTAATATATACACACACACACACATATATACATATACACACACAATCGTATACAGACTCAAAAAACAGATCCCATCATCTTCTCAAAATGATGACCACTCCATGCACTAGTCTCTGGGATAGCATAGCAATACTTAAAATGCCCAATAAAGAGAGAGGCAAAGCAGAGATGAGGTCAGCTTGAACTTCTTATGTTTCATTTTAGATTTTGACTTACCAGAAGACACGGACCATGAATAAGACCAATTGCAGGATTATCTCTGAGAGTGGACACAGGTCCACGCTCTCGACTCCGAGCAGGAACAGGAATTACGCAACTTCCTCCAGTATTTGGTGATGTGAAGCTTGGCTTTGCAATCATGAATTGCCTTTGGGTGCCTAGGTACACACTCTTCGTATGACTTGGAGTCATGGCCCAAACCCCAACACCAGAGACATATCTTATGGAGATATGTTACAGATATCGGTTTGTGGCAGTCACTCAATCAGTAGCTTTATACCAACATTAGTAATGATAATGAAAGAAAAACCAATCCATAAAAACGTAGTAAATGAGATCTGAAAATCGTAGTCATTATTATAAAACAGTAAATTCAATACAGTTAATAAATAGATATCACAGTGGCTACCATTAAATACAAAATAAACCTCACCTCCTTTGGTTTGAAAAGCATAAATTCTTGCACATCACGGACAATTCAGAGGGTAATAGATATCAAAGGGAAATATACGCACACATGACCCTGAAATACCCAACTCACACACAGGGTGAGGGGCCCAGAGCTTGCTATGTAGCCGAGTGCAGTTGTACCGTGTTTTTCTGTATTATTGCTCTACTGTTCAACTGTCATGTCGTAGGTGATGTTGTCTCTTGTGCAGTTATTCTGGGTACCAAACCACCTCTGGGACCTGTGTGTTAAATATCAATACAAATATTCTTTTTAAAAAGAAAAACATTCATTTCCTAGAACGAGGGCATATTGAAGAAAAATACAAACGCTAAAAATAGACCTCAGATGTATTCAGCATTTGCAGATATAACAAAATGGGTTAGCACTTGGACAGGCCCTAACATCTCACAACTAAAATTAAACATCTCCTTTTGAAGTGACAATGATATTTACAAAAAAATGTAAAATTGAGCAAACTGTGTGGGGATCTCTCATCCCAATGACAATTGAGAATGGAGGAAGAGTTGTACTGTTCAAGAGGAAAACAAAGATGACATCTAATTATCGGTAACCTAAATCTAGTTAAGAGTGTCCTGTGTGTGTCATTAAGTCAAGATACAGCTTCAGACCTGGTGTGATTTAGATCAAAATATATTCTCAGTTTTGAATCTTAAGCAACTTCACCACCTCCCTTTTCTGCTGACTGGATTCCATAAAGGATTTTTGATCCAGAAACTGTCCATTTTAGTTAGCTTTTGTGGCTAGGAGAAAATGGCTGATGTGTCCATATTTGTACACATCCACTTAATAGAATCAAACCAGGAGATACCATGACCTAAATTGCAGGAGAAACAATAATCAATAACCTCCTTGTTAAAAGAAGCATGAGGATTATGCCAGATTCAATACCACAATAATAGGGCTGCCAGGTTAATCTGGTCTTCAGTCTATTCAAGTCCAGGTTCCTGGTGAATGACCACAGGTAGAACAACTCTGATGAAGACCTAAATAACGCCTGGAGGCTCGGTTCTCCGCAGTCTGCAAGCCCCTAACATTGTTATACCAACAAACCTGAGTCTGAGGTTACAAAAGGTATACATTTTCTTCTGTACACTTCCAAAAGGGGGAGGGGGAATTGACTTCTTACATATGGTTGATGCCAGATTAAAAACAAACACAAAATAATTTGTGAAATGTAATCTTGTCTTTGCAATTCATGGAGCTCAGGTATTCTGCAAATCAAAGGCAAGTGCAAGATATAAAAACTCCTTGATTCTGAAAATAGGTTTGCCCTGGGTAGTCAAGCACCGCATTTTAAAATTCTTAAGGCCATAGACCATGACAATAGCTTTTTCTTGGATTAATTTCCATGTTAAAAATGGGGCCCATGTTATCAGAAAAGGGGCCCAACAGGAGTTTAAGCTCATTGGACATTCTAGTCAATACAATTATATCTGCATACATTAACACAGGGACAACCCTGTTCATAATGAATGGCATATCACAACCCTGTGCAGCCAATACTCCATTTAGACCATTAAAATATAACAGAAAAGAAGTGGTGCAAGGACACAGTCCTGCCAAACACCCCAGCCCAGGCCGAACAACTATGTGCATGCTCCATTAACACCGTATCTGACTGAGATCAAGAGATCATAGTGTAAGGCATGCAGAAATCCCACAAGTCCCTTTTCATCCCCCATAGCCCCCAATATAGCCAAAGCTTGGACCTAACTATACTAGTGATGTCGCAAGAGAGATCCATAAAGGTTAAATAAATGGAACTTTGTTTAGTTATGGTATATTTGCCTATCAAGAGATGTAGCTTAAGACACTGTTCCATCATCCCTAGATTGGCTCTAAATCTATACTGGGGCTTGTAGAGAACACTACTTTCTGCAACCCATGAAGTTAATCTCCATAATGATGCCACCTATAACCTTCTCTATAGAATCTAGGAGAGAAACTGACAGGTAGCAGCTAGGGTGCTGACTGCTTCCCTTTTTATACATCAGTACAATAATAGCCGCTCTCCAAGTTTGAGGCAGCCCAGATTTACAAGCCAGGTTAATATGATTTGTGAGAAGTGGAGCCCACATGTCAGGGTTAAGTTTATAAAGATTTATTTGGACCCCACACAGTCCAGAGGCTTTGTTTGAGAGACAAAGACTGTTGGCCTGTCACGTCATCCAGTGAAAATTCAATATCAAGCGGAAAGCTATGTGAAGGCTGATCTGTCACCTCACACAGATGTTTCAAAATCTTGAATCTGACTATTTTATGGAGATCTGTTACAGACATTCCTTCGTGACTGTCCTTACAAGGCTTAAACCAGGTAGGGTTAGGAGGGGACATGTTTCCTTGCACACTAGAAAGATGTTGGTCATAACAAAAAACTCACCAACTGACAAGAGAGCTAGCTCTGAATCCGGGTATGAAAGTGCCAAATGAAAGGAATTGACGTCAACACGCTTATATGAAGCTCCAGCTGTCACTTCTGGGGTGGAGTGCGGTCGATGCAGAGTAGCAAGACACCACCTACTAACAAATGGGGTATGCTGTAAAATCTTCCAGAACCAGTCTGGCACCTGGAGATAAGCTAAAGGTGAGAAACCTGAAGTTAGAAGTATCCATCAGAAGCTAAGTGATGACTTCTAATGGATATTAGGGCTCACAGATTACTGAAACGAATGTCAGACCAAATCCCTATCTTAAAGGAGAAAGAGTGAGGTTGATAGTGGGTATAGATTACAAATGACTGAAAAATAGCCCTATTAATTGGAAATGGGGAGGCATGCTCAATCCCGATCAGTAGTGCTTGAAGAAAGTGTGCAGAGAGTAACAAGTAGCAGCACTACAGATGGTTGGCACCTCTCAAGAGTATCAAAGATTCTACCACATCCTTGTAAGAATGAGACTAGAAAAAAATCAGGGAGAGACTGCTAACTTTTAACAAGCCTTTACAGCTAATAAAATTCAGTGAAGATAATCTGCTTCATAAGGGTCAAGCCCATTTTACAGCTTTGTTAAGGGACAAAAAATGCTCTGATTGTTATGGAACTCAACAATTTCCTTAATATAAAAACTCACATGATATAAAGCAGGCCTTCGACTTCGTGCACTGGCCTGTCCTACAGGCAGTCCTCCAGAAGATGCAATTTGGCCCAAGATTCAGAAAATGTGTCACTCCTGTACACTGACCTGTGGGCCTAGTCTGAGTCAGTAGTGCCCTATCACAAACATTTCCCATACAGTAAGGGACGAGGAAGGGTTGCCTACTCTCCCCGCTGTTGTTCGCCCTCGTAATAGACCACAGGTGCAGCTCATCAGGCTAGAAGTTAGAATGGGGGCCTAAAGCGGAGAGAGGGGACGAGAATCGCATCTCCTTAAATGCCAAGGACATGCTTATTTTTCAACAGCGACCCAGTGAAACTATCCCACGGCTTATGGAAATTTTGGAGACCTACATGGTAAATGGCAAATTGGGGGAAGTGAACCCCTGTTTCCCCTGCAGGTAGTAAAGGATAGTGGGACAATAGATCCACACCTCTGCATAGCCAAAGACAGCTTTGGTTACCTGGGTATGACAGTGGACCTCACAGAGGAGATACTGGGATTAAAATTTCGCCTCATTGCTGACCAGGACTAGGCGAGACATAGGAGGATGGTCAAAATTGCCCCTCCTGACTACTGGCAGAGGAGCCCTTTACAAGATCGTAGTGTCCCTGTGTTTCGTATATACACTCCAGCACTACCCCCACCCAATACCGCCCCTGTTCTTCACTGGCTTGCAGGCTCAGATCTCTGGCTTCTTATGGGCTTTCAAGTCTCTCAGGATATCCTTTGTGAAATGCAGGGCCTCCCCGTATGAGGCAGGCCTGGGGTGGGCTGATGTTCAGTTCTACAACTGGGCATCGCAGCTAGTAGTCATCAACTACTGTTTTCTCGCAGACTGGAATGACCCTGCTCATAGGCTTGAACTGGGGCTGCTACATCCCTATGGGGTGCTTGTACTATCGTATGACAGCATGCCCACCCACTCTGTGCCACCTATCGCCTGGACCCCATTCAGTGCTGGTATTTGGTAGACTTATAAAATGTCATGGTACCCTTACTAGGGCAACCCCTTTATGGCTGGCCGGATTTTAATCCTGGGTTCTTATAGGTATATCCACCCTGGGCAATGCCTGGAGGGCAGGACACATTAAGTCCTTCCAGGAACCTCCCTATAGATCGCTTGGCCTCGAGTCACCATTTCGAATTCCTCCCATACTGTACAAGGGGACTGAACTTTGCCTAAATTTTCTTGGAAGTATTGCTCCACTACTTTAAGTTGTGCCATCTTAGTCTTATCTTTGAAGTACCAGGGGTCTATGCGTGGTAGCGCATCTCCCCTAGTAATTGACCCTCGAAAGGTCACCCCCAGTGCCTAGTGATTATATATTCCTCCGACCCCGTGTTTGGAGCCCACAAATCTGTGTGCCATCGCATGATCAGTCTTTAGATAGCCCAGTAGAGAGGTGCTGGAATGGGCCGCTGAGTAGAATGTGTATTGGCGGCGCAAAGGGTTATGAGGTCTCTAAAGATCCCCAAGGCCTAGGGCATCCATAAAGGCAGGCATTGGAAAGAATCACCAGTTCTCAGGCCTTTTCTATCTATCATAGGGCCCATTACTGCCTTCCAGTCACACCCCCCCCCCACCAAAACCAGTATACCCAGAGACATTTCCACTAGAGTGTCTCTGACAGTGTTTGTGCAGGTAGTTTAGGTGGTATGTAGACCAAGCAAATATTTAAGGAACATCCCTGCCAGCTTCCGGAGTGTGCCACATGCCCAGCCAAGGGATCATGCCACGTAGCCTGGGGGATAAATGGAAGAGATTTTTTAACCAGTATTCATACTCCTCTGGAGTAGGATGTGAAACCTGCATGACAGTGTGTGCCCCGTTCTATTTAGGGCCTGATAGTTATTACCCTTCAAATGCGTCTCTTATATTAGAGCTATGTCTGAGGAGTATCTCTTCAGAAATTGCACCACCATATTTCTCTTGATTTTGCTTCCCAGTCCATTACCATTCCAGGTCATTATTTGTGACTTATTCTTGGGAGAGGAATCCCTGCCCTGGGTGTCAGTCATCAGTCCTGCCTTGTGCGTCGTATTATCCAAGACCATAATGAACCTTCCACTCACACCTCCAACACCCCCAGCATTGCCTCCATTGTAGCTTTGCCTTGCATTGTACTACTTCTAAAGTAAACAGCAGCAACAACTAAATTTAACTTTTGCATTGTACTTCACCCCAACTCCCCCTTCCCAGGCCCCCTGCAAGGCAGGCCTAAAACTGCCTACCACTCCAATAAAAACATGCTACTATTAGAATGTTACTTGTGCACCACGCAATGGACTGTTGCTCTTGCATCAAACAATCAACCACACCAATTGTAGAAAAATGTTCTATCCCCTGACCCTCCCCCCAAGCATTTAAAGCTCAGTGCGGTCCCAGATCTCCTCACCACCACAATCAGAGTGTAGCAGTCCATCAGCCACACCCGGAATGTCTCATTGTACTGGCCAGAGTTGTCGCTCATATCTCCCAGGTCACCCCTCGGACTAGTGATGTTGCACCAGGGATCGACGGTCACCGATTGACTTGGTGCCTTTCTTGTTGGGTTGGGTTTCTTTCGTACTAATCACCAGCACCTCAACCAGTCCCATGCTTCCTCAAGTGTCTCGAAATGCCAGGTCTTGCCATCAGTGACTTGAAGGCTCGTTGGTAACATCATCATGTATTTCAAGTCCGTCTCTCACAAGGCTTTCTTGACCTCCACGAAGCTATGTCTTTGGCTCTGGACTTGGAGTGTAAAGTCTGGGGGAAAAAAAACAGATTGTTGCATTTTCATATTGGATAGCATGTTTTGCCAAAGCAGTTTGCAGTATGGCGTCCCTGAAATTGAATATCTGTGCTATTATGGTTCGGGGTGGCACCCCCGGATTGAGTGTGGGGGATTGGTGCCTTGTGGGCCCTTTCAACTGTTAAAAAATGTCAATGTCTATTTGGTCCAAGGTTTTTGATGATGAGTTCCTCTACAAAGAGTTTGAACTGGGCCCTTCAGGCTTTTCTGGGACGCCCATGATTCTAATATTATTGTAGCAAGCCCTTCCTTCTCGGTCTTCAAGTTTCGCTGCCATCTTAATATGTTCCTTCTCTAACTCCCAAACCCTTTTATCCAGTGATTTTGTGTAGCCTTGCAGAAAATCGACATTAGATTCCACGATGTGACATTTTCCGATAGTTTCTGGTCGTCTGCCTGTAGAAGGGCAACGTCAATTGTCATTGCATCCAACTTCGATTCAATGGTCCCTTTATCGTTGCCGTTATTTCTGTGAGTGATGGTTTCTGGGGGCTTCTTCCTACGGGGCTGGCTCGCCTCCTGCCCTGAGAACAAATACCCTCCCACCCCCATCGACAAGGCCAGGAGGAATAAAGCATATTTATCAATCTTATTTAGTTGCTATGGGTGCCCATGCGTTACCCAACTATACCAGGGTTGGGCGCTGACAGGCAGCAGGATCCAGGCCCCTCGACTCTATTGCTTCCAGGGTGCAACGGCTTAACTGAACTCACAGTCCTGGGAGAGACAGAGCTGGCAGTCAGTTGTTGGATCTGGTATGGGCCAAGTAAGGGCAGGCAGCTATCAGGTGTCTCCCCAGTCCAATTCCCCCCCCCAAGGAGCTAGGGACTCACTCACCGGGGTTGCTTCACCAGATACCGCTGGTTCATGAACAAGGGGCAACTTTGGCAGAGGGGGACTCACGTCCCAGAACTCCCCAAGATAGTGGCAATGTTCAGTTCTCCCTAACTCACAGAGGCCTAGATGGTGTGGCTCGCAGTCACCCTCAAACACCGGTCCCCTTCACCACAGCACTAAATCATAGGCAGCGCTATGTCTCTACATCCCTCGTTGCTCACCTTCATTGCCCCACATGGACTTGTAGACAGGGCAATCATGGGCACTCAGATCAGGCGTCTAGGTCCTAGTTATTTCACACCGCAGTCTGGTGCTGCAGGGACACACTGGTCAGGTGTGTCTGCTTCTTATTGTGTGGTATCCACCAGAGAGGCTGGCGGCAGAGACCACTTAGGGGTTTTCCGCGCCTCGTCTAGAGCAGATCTGGGGCCTCTGCACTTCTGCTCCGATCGCCACTGCCCCTCCAACGCTCAGGCCAGGAGCATCCCTAGTGCCACAGGCAGCGCGATCCACTATCTTGCACACACAGCCTCTTGGGTGCCGCCACACTCAATCATTCTGTGACCCTTTTGCTGCTCAGGGGTGTTAGAGTGTTGCTGCCTAGTCGAGGATAGTCCTTGCAGATGCCAGATGGTTGAACTCCTTATGGCGGAGCTGCCTTAGGCTGCAGCCATTTTCATGGAGTCAAACCATGCCCCCTATATACACATTCTTGAAACCAATTCATATCAATAAGTAGATCATTCAAAAATGACCCCTTGAATTAAAATAAAGTGCAAACCAGAAGAATAGGATCCTTCTTATGGACTAAAGTGCAAGAGTTCTTTACAGTAGCAACATTCTATTGTATATTTCATTTAAAAGTCAGATCTCAATAAGTGGCAATTGTGAAAATACAAACACAAACACTACTATGCCCTAGAAAAGCTTGTAAGGAAAAGTTAGCTGTTTGAAAAAATAAATAATTCAGAAATAGCATCTTCAACTAATAAAATCCAGATTTCAGCAATAACATCCTTTTTATTGATTATAATGTGAGTGCTCTATAGAACCAAGTTTTCCACAAAATAAATTTTCCACAAAAAGTATCTTCTTTATAAAAAAAAGTACTATTCATGACAATGAAATCACTAATATATCTTATAGTGCAAACGGTGCTACTAGCAAAAACTTAAATATAGAAAACATTGATAAACTTTCTTCACCTTTCCTCACCTACTCGAAGGCATGCGAATAATCTCTGAGTTCTACTACTCCTCCTCAGATGTTTTTAGAAACTTTCTAAGCAAAGCTGATTAACAAAGTGCATTACACTCATAGCAGTCAAATGTTTTACAGATTGCTGAGAACTTCAATAAGCTCTTGGTTCACCATACCTATGAATGTTCAAAAGTTCTAAATCTGATCATTTTCGTATATCAGTGTTCAGGAATCGGCACATCTTTTGATTGCAGCATTGTACTAGCAAAGACTAGACAACAGCCATGACCACACAAATACAATATTGAACATGTTTGACTAGATTTCTAGTATTGCAAGAATATCCAACTAATATTAAGGTTGCCTCTCACTCAGTTATGACTCAAACAATTTTACTCAGTTCTTGAAATAACTTATGCCCCAAAACATTATGAAGTGCTGGACATGTGAAGAATATATGTAGCCAACTCTCTCCCACCCCATAAGTCATTTGTTTGGCACTAAAAACACTCATCTAGAATTCCCTGAAATTTCCTGTGAGGAGTATAATACGCTAGCCATTTTGACAAAATAGCTATTCTTTTAAAACTGGCCGGCCTTAGGGATTTGTATCTCATCTCTGAGATAAATTGCCACTCACCTACAGTTACCTTGCAGTTTATAGTTCTATAAATGTCTAAAAATTCAGTAAACACTGATTTTCTAATATTGTGACAAAGCCTTATACCAATTACCTACCCCTGACAATTTATTTTTAACTAGCAAGTGTATGTGTCTCACTATTCACATATCACATATATATCCCATATCATCATGAATTAGCTGCCAAAAAGCCAGATTTCTCCATAAAACGAAATAACAGCTGCCGAATCTCTACCCCATGATGCAATTTCATCTCTGCCCATGTTTTCTGCCTTTGGCCGTTCATCAAATCACCAATTTTGAAAACCCACCTAACATTCCAGCTTTTCAAAGTAGGCTTAGATATGGCTAGTCACAAAAACGTAGTGTCCTTCAAAAATGTGAAAACATGGTACGGCAGAACACACAATGGTATGACAGAAAAGATGTTTAAACCAACCTTCAATTACATATAGCACTTTATATCCATTTTTGAGAAGCTTTGCAGTTTTTAAAAAGGCTGGTAGGTCATTTTCTGACTCATTAAATATCTATATCAGAAGAAAATTATTCAAGACGTCTATTTCATGAATAATTCAAACAATACTAACCAAGAATGATGCCTGATAATGATTCTGCAAGTGGGATATTGCGAGTCCTCCCTGATCCTTGCTTAGCTATAAAACTGAAAACTGCACCCTGGGATGTTTGTTCCATATAAACTTCCTCAAAATATGGCCCATTCTTTTAAATATATGCTATTGATTTGTATAAAGACGTTAGCATTGAAAAAGAAACACAGGCAAAGTAGACATTTTGATTAAAGCTACATGCCCAATCAGAGTAATGGAAGTAGAACCCATCCATTCAACAAGCCTTTGACTTTTTTAACACAGGTTTTAATTAATTGATTTAATGGCCCTTCAGAGAGGTGAATTCTTGAATTTCATTCAAACCTCCTTGAATATTGGCCTTTTCGACTTTTAAGTACAAAAAAATATCATCTGCAAATAGTTTAATTTTCACCATTCCCCCTTAGTGGCGAGGCAACTAATGCTTTATTGCAAAGCCTTACTACCTTACTGCATATATCCTTTGAATTAATCATCATTCAGGCTTCGGCATCTTGACATACATATGCAAGCATTCTTAAAATTGAACATGGAATCAATATTTTGCCAAAATAAAACATAAGGCCTCGCCAATTCACTAAATTGAAAGCCTTCTCAGCATTGATCATCAATGGAACTGCTTTCAACTGACTCCTAGAAAAACAAAATCAGTAGCTTGAATCAGAAAAATTGTATTAGCAGGCATTGATCAATTCAATGGAAAGCCATTTTGATCTTTATGGATAATTCTTCGAGCAACTGATGTCATCCGTGCTGCCAATATTTTAGTCAACAATTTATAATCTAAATTTAAAAGACTTATCGGTCTGTAAGAATTAACATTCATACTCTGTTTATCCTTCTTTAGAAAACTAATGACTATTGTTTTTTGGAAGGCTTTGGAATGTCAGCTCCTTCCCTGATTTGATTAAGCAGATCTGTTAAAAAAGGGAGCAATTCAATTGCAAGCTCCTTATATACTTCAGTCGGAATGCCTTCATTCCCACAGGCTTTTGCGTTAGCCATCTCTTTTAATGAGTTCTCTACTTCTGAGATGGTTATATTTTCTAAGAGGGTATCCTTTTACACCTCTGTAAGATTAGGTAATGCGAGTGAACTAAAATATTGGTCAAGTTTCGAGACAGGCCGTAATCTGTTTCTTCATAGAGAACTTTATTGTGTTGCAGAAAAATCTCTGCAATTTCATAGTTCTTAGCTGTTTGGACATTAGTCACTGGTGAAGAATCTTGCAAACAATATTAGCATTCCTCCTAATCTTAGAAGCCCAGTCAAGAAATGTACCAATCTGTTGGTTTTCTTCATAGTATTTCTGCCAATAGGTTCTATGATTGTAGATCTCTTCAGCCAAAAATATAGTCTTTGAGATTTTGTTTTACTCTCCCAAGGTGGCCCTTTTTAAATTTTCTTATTTGTTCACCAGAATTATAATATAAATTCTCAACAGCAATTCTAGCTTCATCAATTGCTGCGTGTAACTCTTGTATTTACATGGAAAGTGCCTTACTTATTTTGATTCATAGGCTATTGGCAGTCCTCTAAATGTAGCTTTAAAAGCTTCCCAAACAAAATCTGTGGCTGAATTCTGATGAATCTGAAATAATTTCTTGATAAAAATTCAAATTCCCTCTAACCAAGTCTGATTTAAAAAAATTGTCAAAGTACCAGCTACCTCTCCCTATAGGCTAAGTATATAATTTAATTTCCACTGAAACAATAGAGTGATCTGAAAAGGCATTAGCTCAAATAGAAGGTATTCCTCTCCTAACTTTTTGTGTAAGCAGAAAAAAAGTCTAATTGTGATGCAATATCATATTGACATGAAAAACAATTAAACTGCAAAACATCTGGGTAATCCAAGCTCCAGGGGTGGACTAGTGCAAACTCCTGCTGATAACTTGCTATTAGTATCCCTGTCGGCTTAGGTTTCAGCTGCTTCTTCACACCGTGCAAAGCATCCAATCTTAAATCCTGAATAAAGTGATCACCCCCAAAAATTAAAAGTCCTACCGAATCCTTAGAAAGCTGAAACAGCTGCTTCAGAGATTCTATCTTGTTTTTAATCAAACCATAATAATTAATGAGGTTCAACAGTAACCCCTCTACTGAAGCATTAACCCAAATCCATCTGCCTTTGACATCCCTCTTAACATCTAAAATTTGCCAGTTGCCACTGTTTGATAAATACACTACCGCCCCCCTGCCACGGCATCTGATGATGAAAAAAATATGTTATTCTTCTACGAGTGGATACATTTGGATTATTGGGCTTCAGTTGTGTTTCCTGAAAGCAAAATCACCTCAGCCCCAAACGTAGACAACAAATTTATTATTGAACCACATTTATGCCTATTCAATAAACTATTTGCATTAGAAGTGACTAGCTTAATTAATGTTGCCATTGTAAAACCTACAGGAAAAGATAGAAAGATGGAAAAGTTGAGAATTTTGCAAAACATACCATAGTCCCTAACTCCTGGAAGACTTCTCTGTCCAAAGGTAAGCACTCTGCTAAACCTATTCTCTTACCTTGTCCATTATCCAAATCCTTCAGACTCCACTCTGCTCCTATTTTGCTTTCACTCACCCCACTTAACCTCTAGTGATTTCTGAACCCCAATCCTATCACTTCCCCACCCCTGTGAATCAACTTGTACAGGGCATTGCCTGCCTTACCCCCTACCCCACCACACACTTGGGGGCATATTTATACTCCGTTTGCGCCGAATTTGCGTCATTTTTTTTACGCAAATTCGCGCAAAACTAACTCCATATTTATACTCTGCCGTTAGACGCGTCTAGCGCCAAAGTCCATGGAGTTTGCGTCACTTTTTAGCGTGGACACCTACTTTGCGTTAATGATATGCAAGGTAGGCGTTCCCGTCTAAAAAATTGACTCCGAGGCATGTGCGCCGTATTTACACTCCCGGGCAAAAATCACGCCCGGGAGTGGGCGGGTCAAAAAAAATGACGTCCAGCCGCTTTTGCGCCGTTTTTTTGCGCCTGGTCAGGGCAGGCGTTAAGGGACCTGTGGGCTCGGAAGGAGCCCAGAGGTGCCCTCCCATGTCCCCAGGGACCCCCCCTGTCACCCTTGCCCACCCCAGGAGGACGCCTAAGGATGGAGGGACCCATCCCAGGGAACATAAGGTAAGTTCTGGTAAGTAATTATTATTATTTTTTTTGTGGCATAGGGGGGCCTGATTTGTGCCCCCCTACATGCCACTATGCCCAATGACCATGCCCAGGGGACAGAAGTCCCCTGGGCATGGCCATTGGGCAAGAGGGCATGACTCCTGTCTTTGCTAAGACAGGAGTCATTTCAATGGGGGTTGGGAGTCGAAAGAAATGGCGCAAATCGGGTTGAGGTGATAATTTTGCCTCAGCCTGACTTGCCCCATTTTTTGGCACCCAAGCTCCATATTCCCCTACGCCGGCGCTGCCTGGTATACGTCATTTTTTTTCGCGCACACCAGGCAGCGCCGCCGGCTAACGTCATTGTATAAATACGGCGCCCGCATGGCGCTTCAGAATGGCGTTAGCCGGCGTTAACTTTTTCGACGCACAACTGCGTTGGCGCAGTTGTGCGTCGAAAAGTATAAATATGGCCCTTGGTCTGGTGCCATGTTGCGGCACCTGGGATCCCTCTCCCTCTTCCCAATCGCCCCATCTCCATTTGCCTGTATTAAATAAAAATACAATCGAAATTACTTAAACCACACCAATATCTGGATCATCTGATGCCATTCCCTAACTGGCTTTTGTGAGAAGGTAGCCTCTTTCTAGCCTTGTTACCCCCACTTTTGGCCTGTTTGTGAGTGTATGTCAGGGTGTTTGTCACTGTTTTCACTGTCTCACTGGGATCCTGATAGCCAGGCCTCAGTGCTCATAGTGAAAACACTATGTTTTCAGTATGTTTGTTATGTGTCACTGGGATCCTGCTGGTCAGGACCCCAGTGCTCATAGGTTTGTGGCCTATATGTATGTGTCACTGGGACCCTGTCACACAGGGCCCCAGTGCTCATAGGTGTGCATGTATATGTTCCCTGTGTGGTGCCTAACTGTCTCACTGAGGCTCTGCTAACCAGAACCTCAGTGGTTATGCTCTCTCATTACTTTCAAATTGTCACTAACAGGCTAGTGACCAATTTTACCAATTTACATTGGCTTACTGGAACACCCTTATAATTCCCTAGTATATGGTACTGAGGTACCCAGGGTATTGGGGTTCCAGGAGATCCCTATGGGCTGCAGCATTTCTTTTGCCACCCATAGGGAGCTCTGACAATTCTTACACAGGCCTGCCACTGCAGCCTGAGTGAAATAACGTCCACGTTATTTCACAGCCATTTTACACTGCACTTAAGTAACTTATAAGTCACCTATATGTCTAACCTTTACCTGGTAAAGGTTGGGTGCAAAGTTACTTAGTGTGAGGGCACCCTGGCACTAGCCAAGGTGCCCCCACATTGTTCAGAGCCAATTCCCTGAACTTTGTGAGTGCGGGGACACCATTACACGCGTGCACTACATATAGGTCACTACCTATATGTAGCTTCACCATGGTAACTCCGAATATGGCCATGTAACATGTCTATGATTATGGAATTGCCCCCTCTATGCCATCCTGGCATTGTTGGTACAATTCCATGATCCCAGTGGTCTGTAGCACAGACCCTGGTACTGCCAAACTGCCCTTCCTGGGGTTTCACTGCAGCTGCTGCTGCTGCCAACCCCTCAGACAGGCATCTGCCCTCCTGGGGTCCAGCCAGGCCTGGCCCAGGATGGCAGAACAAAGAACTTCCTCTGAGAGAGGGTGTGACACCCTCTCCCTTTGGAAAATGGTGTGAAGGCAGGGGAGGGGTAGCCTCCCCCAGCCTCTGGAAATGCTTTCTTGGGCACAGATGTGCCCAATTCTGCATAAGCCAGTCTACACCGGTTCAGGGACCCCTTAGCCCCTGCTCTGGCGCGAAACTGGACAAAGGAAAGGGGAGTGACCACTCCCCTGACCTGCACCTCCCCTGGGAGGTGTCCAGAGCTCCTCCAGTGTGCTCCAGACCTCTGCCATCTTGGAAACAGAGGTGCTGCTGGCACACTGGACTGCTCTGAGTGGCCAGTGCCACCAGGTGACGTCAGAGACTCCTTGTGATAGGCTCCTTCAGGTGTTAGTAGCCTCTCCTCTCTCCTAGGTAGCCAAACCCTCTTTTCTGGCTATTTAGGGTCTCTGTCTCTGGGGAAACTTTAGATAACGAATGCACGAGCTCATCCGAGTTCCTCTGCATCTCTCTCTTCACCTTTTGATAAGGAATCGACTGCTGACCGCGCTGGAAGCCTGCAAACCTGCAACATAGTAGCAAAGACGACTACTGCAACTCTGTAACGCTGATCCTGCCACCTTCTCGACTGTTTTCCTGCTTGTGCATGCTGTGGGGGTAGTCTGCCTCCGCTCTGCACCAGAAGCTCCGAAGAAATCTCCCGTGGGTCGACGGAATCTTCCCCCTGCAACCGCAGGCACCAAAAAGCTGCATTACCGGTCCCTTGGGTCTCCTCTCAGCACGACGAGCGAGGTCCCTCGAATCCAGCGACTCTGTCCAAGTGACCCACACAGTCCAGTGACTCTTCAGCCCAAGTTTGGTGGAGGTAAGTCCTTGCCTCACCTCGCTGGGCTGCATTGCTGGGAACCGCGACTTTGCAGCTACTCCGGCCCCTGTGCACTTCCGGCGGAAATCCTTTGTGCACAGCCAAGCCTGGGTCCACGGCACTCTAACCTGCATTGCACGACTTTCTAAGTTGGTCTCCGGCGACGTGGGACTCCTTTGTGCAACTTCGGCGAGCACCGTTTCACGCATCCTCGTAGTGCCTGTTTCTGGCACTTCTCCGGGTGCTACCTGCTTCAGTGAGGGCTCTTTGTCTTGCTCGACGTCCCCTCTCTCTTCAGGTCCATTTTGCGACCTCCTGGTCCATCCTGGGCCCCGGCAGCGTCCAAAAACGCCAAACGCATGATTTGCAACTAGCAAGGCTTGTTGGCGTCTTTCCGGCGGGAAAACACTTCTGCACGACTCTCCAAGGCAAGAGGGATCCGTCCACCAAAGGGGAAGTCTCTAGCCCTTTTCGTTCCTGCAGAAACCTCAGCTTCTTTTGTCCAGTTGAAGCTTCTTTGCACCCACAGCTGGCATTTCCTGGGCATCTGCCCATCTCCGACTTGCTTGTGACTTTTGGACTTGGTCCCCTTGTTCCACAGGTACCCTAGATTGGAAATCCACAGTTGTTGCATTGCTGGTTTGTGTCTTTCCTGCATTATTCCTCTAACACGACTATTTTGTCCTTAGGGGAACTTTAGTGCACTTTGCACTCACTTTTTAGGGTCTTGGGGAGGGTTATTTTTCTAACTCTCACTATTTTCTAATAGTCCCAGCGACCCTCTACAAGGTCACATAGGTTTGGGGTCCATTCGTGGTTCGCATTCCACTTTTGGAGTATATGGTTTGTGTTGCCCCTATCCCTATGTTTCCCCATTGCATCCTATTGTAACTATACATTGTTTGCACTGTTTTCTAAGACTATACTGCATATTTTTGCTATTGTGTATATATATCTTGTGTATATTTCCTATCCTCTCACTGAGGGTACACTCTAAGATACTTTGGCATATTGTCATAAAAATAAAGTACCTTTAATTTTAGTATAACTGTGTATTGTGTTTTCTTATGATATTGTGCATATGACACTAAGTGGTACTGTAGTAGCTTCACACGTCTCCTAGTTCAGCCTAAGCTGCTCTGCTAAGCTACCATTATCTATCAGCCTAAGCTGCTAGACACCCTATACACTAATAAGGGATAACTGGGCCTGGTGCAAGGTGCAAGTACCCCTTGGTACTCACTACAAGCCAGTCCAGCCTCCTACATTGGTTGTGCAGTGGTGGGATAAGTGCTTGAGACTACTTACCACTCTTGTCATTGTACTTTTCATAAGAGAAAAATATACAAAACAAGGTCAGTGTATATACACATAGCCAAAAAGTTTTGCATTTCCTCTTTTCACTCTTTTCTAAGTGCTGAAAAGTACTTCTAAAACTTTCAAAAAGTTCTTAAAAGTTTAAAAAGTTTTTTCTGTCTTTCCAAAAAGTTCTGAAAACTTTTTTCTCTTTTTCTATCACTTTAACTCTCTCTAGAAATGTCTGGCACAGGCCAAAGTGTTGAACAGTCCAAACTTGCATATGATCACCTTAGCTGGAAAGGAGCAAGGAGTCTCTGCATAGAGAGAGGTTTGAGTGTAGGGAAGAATCCTTCCTTAGAACTGTTAATTAATATGCTTAGAGTACAGGATAAGGCCATAAGTGCCCAATCTGGTGAAAAAGTAGCTAATGGTTCTCAATCTGATCCAGGGACTCCCCCAGGAAAAGATTCAGGAAAGAAACTTCTCAGCCTGCCCATTACTAGACAGTCTAGCATAGTTGGTACAGAGGTTGAATCACACCATACTGATGGTGTGCTCTCACATTATACTGTTAGCCAAGCTGTTAGGGTGCCCTCTGTAAGGGACAGGTCTCCTTCTGTTCATTCCCATCATACCTCTGTATCTAGAAATGTCCCTCCCACCCACCCTGATGACAGATTGTTAGAAAGGGAGCTCAATAGATTGAGAGTGGAACAAACCAGACTGAAGCTCAAGAAGCAACAGCTGGATTTGGATAGACAGTCTTTAGAATTAGAGAAGGAAAGACAGGAGTTGGGTTTAGATACCCATGGTGGCAGCAGCAGTATTCCCCATAGTCATCCTGCAAAAGAGCATGATTCCAGGAATCTGCACAAGATAGTTCCCCCTTATAAGGAGGGGGATGACATTAACAAGTGGTTTGCTGCACTTGAGAGGGCCTGTGCTGTACAGGATGTCCCTCAAAAGCAGTGGGCTGCTATCCTATGGCTATCATTTAGTGGAAAAGGTAGGGATAGGGTCCTTACTGTAAAAGAAAATGATGCTAATAATTTCCAAGTTCTTAAGAATGCACTCCTGGATGGTTATGGCTTAACCACTGAACAGTACAGGATAAAGTTCAGAGAGACCAAAAAGGAGTCTTCACAAGACTGGGTTGATTTCATTGACCATTCAGTGAAGCCCTTGGAGGGGTGGTTACATGGCAGTAAAGTTACTGATTATGAAAGCCTGTATAACACAATCCTGAGAGAGCATATACTTAATAATTGTGTGTCTGATTTGTTGCACCAGTACCTGGTAGACTCTGATCTGACCTCTCCCCAAGAATTGGGAAAGAAGGCAGACAAATGGGTCAGAACAAGGGTGAACAGAAAAGTTCATACAGGAGGTGACAAAGATGGCAATAAGAAGAAAGATGGTGAAAAATCTCAAGATAAGCATGGGGATAAGGGTAAAACCAAAGATCCCACTTCAAATCTTAAACACTCTTCAGAGGGTGGGGATAAAACAAATTCTTCCTCTTCTTCCCAACCTGCACACATTAAAAAGCCTTGGTGCTTTGTGTGTAAAAACAGAGGCCATAGGCCAGGGGATAAGTCCTGTCCAGGTAAACCTCCTGAGCCTACCACCACTAATACATCAAGCTCTAGTGCCCCTAGCAGTAGTGGTACTAGTGGTGGGACTGCTGGCAACAGTCAAGCAAAGGGTGTAGTTGGGTTCACTTATGGGTCCATAGTGGAAACTGAGGTAATCAGTCCCAAGACAGTTTCTGGCACACCTAGTGGCATTGGCCTTGCCACACTGGCTGCTTGTCCCCTTACAATGGATAAGTACAGGCAGACAGTTTCAATAAATGGTGTTGAGGCCTTGGCCTACAGGGACACAGGTGCCAGTTTCACTTTGGTGACTGAAAACCTAGTGCCTCCTGAACAACACATCATTGGACAACAGTATAAGATTATTGATGTCCATAACTCCACTAAGTTTCTTCCCTTAGCTATAATTCAGTTTAGTTGGGGTGGAGTTACTGGCCCTAAGCAGGTGGTGGTATCACCTAGCTTACCTGTAGACTGTCTCTTAGGTAATGACCTAGAGGCCTCAGGTTGGGCTGATGTAGAGTTTTATGCCCATGCAGCCATGCTGGGCATCCCTGAGGAATTGTTCCCTCTCATTTCAAGTGAAATGAAAAAGCAAAGGAGAGAAGGCCTGAAAAGTCAGGATCCCTCTCCATCAACAGGTAAAAAGGGTATCACAGTATCCCCTAACCACCCTACCATTCAGGATACCATTCCTGTGGTGGGAGAAACCTCTCCTGGGGTGGCACCTGTTCCAAGGGAATCATCAGCTGGCAAAGCTGGACTCCCTGAGGTGGAAGTACCTCTCTGTGGGATAACTAACATTGGTGAGAACAACAGCACCATTTTAGTTAACATGGAGCATCCCTCCAACCCTCCCAGAGAAACTTTAGTGCAGAAACCCTGCACTACCTCACAACACTTAGGACAGCATCCCTGCCCTAGTGTGGAGCTCATAGGACAGCATCCCTGCCCTGCTCCAACTCAAGAGAAACAGCATCCCTGTTCTCTCTTCCAGCCAGATGGACAAAGTTTTTGCCCAGCTATGGCTTTACTGAGACAGCATCCCTGTCTGGCATTTCCATCATTACAAATAGGTTCAGTGGATAATTCCCACTGCTCTAAACTAAAACTTACTGATAGAAACTCTGAAAATACATCTTCACATTGTTGGTTAGCTAAAAAACTTCAAACAGGGTGGTTTACATCCCCACAGGGAAGTAACCATATAGTGGATGATAAAGGGAGTAACCAGTCTATTGCAGAGCTACTCTCTACTTATCACCACTTAGACAATAAAGTCTCAACTGGCCAAGGTTAGCCTTATTGTCCTTCGTTTGGGGGGGGGTTGTGTGAGAAGGTAGCCTCTTTCTAGCCTTGTTACCCCCACTTTTGGCCTGTTTGTGAGTGTATGTCAGGGTGTTTGTCACTGTTTTCACTGTCTCACTGGGATCCTGATAGCTAGGCCTCAGTGCTCATAGTGAAAACACTATGTTTTCAGTATGTTTGTTATGTGTCACTGGGATCCTGCTGGTCAGGACCCCAGTGCTCATAGGTTTGTGGCCTATATGTATGTGTCACTGGGACCCTGTCACACAGGGCCCCAGTGCTCATAGGTGTGCATGTATATGTTCCCTGTGTGGTGCCTAACTGTCTCACTGAGGCTCTGCTAACCAGAACCTCAGTGGTTATGCTCTCTCATTACTTTCAAATTGTCACTAACAGGCTAGTGACCAATTTTACCAATTTACATTGGCTTACTGGAACACCCTTATAATTCCCTAGTATATGGTACTGAGGTACCCAGGGTATTGGGGTTCCAGGAGATCCCTATGGGCTGCAGCATTTCTTTTGCCACCCATACGGAGCTCTGACAATTCTTACACAGGCCTGCCACTGCAGCCTGAGTGAAATAACGTCCACGTTATTTCACAGCCATTTTACACTGCACTTAAGTAACTTATAAGTCACCTATATGTCTAACCTTTACCTGGTAAAGGTTGGGTGCAAAGTTACTTAGTGTGAGGGCACCCTGGCACTAGCCAAGGTGCCCCCACATTGTTCAGAGCCAATTCCCTGAACTTTGTGAGTGCGGGGACACCATTACACCGGTGCACTACATATAGGTCACTACCTATATGTAGCTTCACCATGGTAACTCCGAATATGGCCATGTAACATGTCTATGATCATGGAATTGCCCCCTCTATGCCATCCTGGCATTGTTGGTACAATTCCATGATCCCAGTGGTCTGTAGCACAGACCCTGGTACTGCCAAACTGCCCTTCCTGGGGTTTCACTGCAGCTGCTGCTGCTGCCAACCCCTCAGACAGGCATCTGCCCTCCTGGGGTCCAGCCAGGCCTGGCCCAGGATGGCAGAACAAAGAACTTCCTCTGAGAGAGGGTGTGACACCCTCTCCCTTTGGAAAATGGTGTGAAGGCAGGGGAGGGGTAGCCTCCCCCAGCCTCTGGAAATGCTTTCTTGGGCACAGATGTGCCCAATTCTGCATAAGCCAGTCTACACCGGTTCAGGGACCCCTTAGCCCCTGCTCTGGCGCGAAACTGGACAAAGGAAAGGGGAGTGACCACTCCCCTGACCTGCACCTCCCCTGGGAGGTGTCCAGAGCTCCTCCAGTGTGCTCCAGACCTCTGCCATCTTGGAAACAGAGGTGCTGCTGGCACACTGGACTGCTCTGAGTGGCCAGTGCCACCAGGTGACGTCAGAGACTCCTTCTGATAGGCTCCTTCAGGTGTTGCTAGCCTATCCTCTCTCCTAGGTAGCCAAACCCTCTTTTCTGGCTATTTAGGGTCTCTGTCTCTTGGGATTCCTTAGATAACGAATGCAAGAGCTCATCCGAGTTCCTCTGCATCTCTCTCTTCACCTTCTGCCAAGGAATCGACTGCTGACCGCGCTGGAAGCCTGCAAACCTGCAACATAGTAGCAAAGACGACTACTGCAACTCTAACGCTGATCCTGCCTCCTTCTCGACTGTTTTCCTGCTTGTGCATGCTGTGGGGGTAGTCTGCCTCCTCTCTGCACCAGAAGCTCCGAAGAAATCTCCTGTGGGTCGACGGAATCTTCCCCCTGCAACCGCAGGCACCAAAAAGCTGCATTACCGGTCCCTTGGGTCTCCTCTCAGCATGACGAGCGAGGTCCCTCGAATCCAGCGACTCTGTCCAAGTGACCCCCACAGTCCAGTGACTCTTCAGTCCAAGTTTGGTGGAGGTAAGTCCTTGCCTCACCTCGCTGGGCTGCATTGCTGGGAACCGCGACTTTTGCAGCTACTCCGGCCCCTGTGCACTTCCGGCGGAAATCCTTTGTGCACAGCCAAGCCTGGGTCCACGGCACTCTAACCTGCATTGCACGACTTTCTAAGTTGGTCTCCGGCGACGTGGGACTCCTTTGTGCAACTTCGGCGAGCACCGTTTCACGCATCCTTGTAGTGCCTGTTTCTGGCACTTCTCCGGGTGCTACCGGCTTCAGAGAGGGCTCCTTGTCTTGCTCGACGTGCCCTCTCTCTGCTGGTCCAATTTGCGACCTCCTGGTCCCTCCTGGGCCTCAGCAGCGTCCAAAAACGTTAACCGCATGATTTGCAGCTAGCAAGGCTTGTTGGCATTCTTTCGGCGGGAAAACACTTCTGCACGACTCTCCACGGCGAGAGGAATCCGTCCACCAAAGGGGAAGTCTCTAGCCCTTTTCGTTCCTGCAGAAACCTCAGCTTGTTCTGTCCAGTACAAGCTTCTTTGCACCCGCAGCTGGCATTTCCTGGGCATTTGCCCATCTCCGACTTGCTTGTGACTTTTGGACTTGGTACCCTTGTTCCACAGGTACCCTAGATTGGAAATCCACAGTTGTTGCATTACTGGTTTGTGTCTTTCCTGCATTATTCCTCTAACACGACTCTTTTGTCCTTAGGGGAACTTTGGTGCACTTTGCACTCACTTTTCAGGGTCTTGGGGAGGGTTATTTTTCTAACTCTCACTATTTTCTAATAGTCCCAGCGACCCTCTACAAGGTCACATAGGTTTGGGGTCCATTCGTGGTTCGCATTCCACTTTTGGAGTATATGGTTTGTGTTGCCCCTATCCCTATGTTTCCCCATTGCATCCTATTGTAACTATACATTGTTTGCACTGTTTTCTAAGACTATACTGCATATTTTTGCTATTGTGTATATATATCTTGTGTATATTTCCTATCCTCTCACTGAGGGTACACTCTAAGATACTTTGGCATTTTGTCATAAAAATAAAGTACCTTTATTTTTAGTATAACTGTGTATTGTGTTTTCTTATGATATTGTGCATATGACACTAAGTGGTACTGTAGTAGCTTCACACGTCTCCTAGTTCAGCCTAAGCTGCTCTGCTAAGCTACCATTATCTATCAGCCTAAGCTGCTAGACACCCTATACACTAATAAGGGATAACTGGGCCTGGTGCAAGGTGCAAGTACCCCTTGGTACTCACTACAAGCCAGTCCAGCCTCCTACAGCTTTGCACACTAGACAGTAGATCTTAGGCCTCACCACGGTTGTGAGAAGCTGGATTTGCCCCTTAACAAGAACTTTCAGTTTTGACTGCTGCACCATAGAGATCTGAATGCCCACTGATTTAAACTGTCCTACAAATCCTTGAAATTCCCTTTGACGTTGTGCAGCTGTAATCAACCTACAGAGAAGATACAGGTTGAAACGTTTTCCTCTTAATAGCTGCAGATAATATTTGTTCCTTAATTTGAAATTGACAAAGCTAACAAGAATGGTACGTGTGTATTTGGAATTTGTAACACATTGCACTGGAATTATGTGTGCCCTCAAGATTGACAGGTCACCAGAAAAGTCTGATAATATATCAGATTTAATTAAAGACTGCACCAGTCGAACTGTATTTTTTAACTTCCCTTGACTCTCTTCTGGGACAACTACGAATCACAGGTTTGAACACCTAGCGTGAATTTCAAATCCTCAATCTAGTTCATTAGAAAACCAACTATTTTTTTGCGCCCCCAACCTCTCCTCAAAAGCTCTGAATTGTGTAAAAGGTTGATTGTACTGGTGAGGTCCCTACAAAGCCAAAGACAGAACAAAGCCTCATGAATACGTTATCTAAATAAGGGGGACAAATAACTGACTTCCTGCTGACTAGGCAAAAAGAAAGAACCCTGAACTGGTAATGAAGGTATCCAACCCTGAACCTCAAACTGTGTGACTGAAATATTGGAATGTAATATTTTCTGCAAAACCTCTGCAGTTCCTCATATGTCAATGAAACTGCTCTGTTGAGATGCCAAATTCAAGAACCCAGCTGTTACATAACTTTGGCAGAAGCATTCCAGGGAAGCTTCTGCTTTCTCACCAAATTCTTGTTTCATATCAAATTGCATGCCTGATAACTGCACTTGAATGCCCACTGAGAATGCCTTTCTGTTCAATTTCCCCATACTACCAATAGCCAGAAGTCAACTCCAGGCATACAAACCTGAAAGTTCCTCTCTTATCGATGATCAGTATTTTCATTCCTCCCACACTGCACCCTAGATACCTACTTTAGCCCCTCCAGTTCCTCTGTCCATAACCTCCTGTTTAGCAGATTGTTACACTCCCTACTGGGTAGTTCACACCTGCTTCAAAATGTGCTCACAAACACTGCCACCTGCAGGTCCACACCGTTCTCATCATTGGAAACAAAAGATAAAAA
Organism: Pleurodeles waltl; assembly: GCF_031143425.1. Classification (NCBI taxonomy): domain Eukaryota; kingdom Metazoa; phylum Chordata; class Amphibia; order Caudata; family Salamandridae; genus Pleurodeles; species Pleurodeles waltl. The sequence goes on from NC_090446.1 coordinate 405,625,096, forward strand.
TGCATACTGCACTCTTTTAAACACATCAACCTTAAGAACTTCATTCATATCCGTATTTGCCAACCAACTAATAATTCAACATTAATATCTCTTTTGTGTATGCTCCTGAACAACAGATCAGCAAATGCACACAAACAAAATTTTTGATCTTCATACAGATCACAATATTTAAGCAATCCTGGTTTACTGAATATTATTTTACAGACCTAAACAATCTCAGACAACTGACCACCTCCCTCATTCACATAAAAGGCAGAAGCTTAACGTTATATTTGAGGTCCCGCACCAAGTCTACCCTAGCATCCTTTGGATATGAATTGCTCTGATACCCATCTATCCCATTTCACATTCTTACAAACTCCAGTCCTCACACTCCTAAGCCTAACAGTTTATTTTGTGTTACCTGAACAGTTCAGAAATTCTCATCTTGGTTCTCCCAACTCTAGCCCAGACAAGAAAGGTGCTCAATGGTAAATGAAAGGAGAAAATCCAAACTACCTCCAACTATCACAGCATGTGAAATGAGAAAATATTCAAATCCATCATCTATGGCAGAGAATCTAGCTACAGTTATAAGAGGCTTAAGACCCACAAATTATTTTTTACCTCAATCTGGCCAAAATTAGCAAAGGTAACTTCCACGTCTTTCTAAACGCAAGATATACTACACACAACACTGAAAAGCAGCCAAATTAATCCATAATCAAAAAGGCCACGCTGGATCGCTGCTAAGTATTAAACCATCCCTTGAAACCTAACCTGCCAAGGGTTGGGAAAACCACAGGAAAACCAGTGGTCAATAAACTCAACAACAAAATATAAGAAGTACACCTACTAGCCAACCACCAATCATGATTCACAGCACTGAAACAGCCATATTAAAAGTGCTGGATTATATATTTCACATCCAAGGCAAAGTCAAGCAGTCCTAGAAGGCATGCATCACTAGCAATGGGATTTGACCCTGTTGATCACGAAGAACAAGTTAATTACCTTCAGCCATGTTTATCTGGTAGAGACTACACCTAGCTGAAGATGTCTTACCTTTGAATATTCCCCAGGCATCAGACTGGACCCGTAAATTTTCAAGCAGTACTTCTACATGCCGGTAGGTGGCGTCTATCAGCTCTGAATTGGCCTCACTAGATGTGACATATGCAGTGCCTGAATATGCGCCACCCTAGCACACCAACATCAGTTACTTTTTTTTTGTTTTTTTTTAACAATTCAGTGCCAGAAGCATGGAGCCACAACAAAATGCAGATATACCCATGTGCAGACCCCAAAGTCCACACTAGTTGAGAAAATCCTTTGCAGAAGGAGGAAGTATGGGAGGGTCTGCAGCTAGATAGATTCTCGGCAGATATGCATTACCAAAGGTAAGTGACTTGTTCATCTGACTGAGACTTCTTCAGGTAGATTCCTTACCTAAGAATACATACCCAAGCAATACCTCCCTGGAGGTAAGTCTGTAAGCAAATTTAGACCAGAAGGTCCCGTAGGACTGGATGGGTAAAATGCCCACTATGACGAACCTGACTGTCCAGGCAGTAGTGCTTGGTAAACGTGTGCAGAAGTGCCCATATGCAGCCTCATAGATGTCTAGGACAGGGACTCAGTGAGATAACCCAGTGGTTGCAGCCTTAGCTCTGGTAGAGGGAGCCTGCAAGCCCTCAGGGGCCTGTTTCTTGGTCAGTGCATAGCAGAACTTCATTCAGAGTACAACCCATCTGGAGATGGTCCGTTTTTGCACAGCTTTCTCTTTCTTTGCTCCAGCAAACCGAATAATGAGTTGATTGTCCACCCAGTGTTCTTTGATACAATCAGTGCAGAACAATAGTACTCATTTTGGGTCTAGCTTATAGTCTCTCCTCTTTTTTGAAAGGGTGAGGGAGAGCAAAGTGATGGTCTGGCCGATGTCAAAAGGGTGTCATGACTTTAGGAAGAAATGAGGCACATATTCTCAAAACTAGTTTGTCAGGAAAAAGCTGGTGTAAGGAGGGTGCACAGAGAGGATCCCCAGATCCCTCCCAATAGGGCCTTTTTAAAAAAGTAGGCCCTGGCACAGTGAAGTTGAAGAGTACTTCAACTTCTTTGATTTTTTGTGGGACTTTCCCGTTGATGACGAGTATTGGTAACAGCTCTACAAACTGGCCCAGGCCCAGGCAACCAGGGGCGTTAGAGAACGCTCCCAAGCCACCTTTGTATTTATGGAGCGACAGTTGGGAAAGGCCTTGAAGTCTGTGAAAGAAACCATAGAGTGCAAACCCCACAGATGGTTTTTAGGGGACATCCCTATGCATACTAGGACTGCTGCCTTGTCTCTCTGGCTAACCTAAGGGAAGGCAGCAGCTCCTCACTCATCACAAAGTGGGCTGGGTCAGTGAGACTGCTGACCCTACCCCATTCTATGATGAGATATCACTGATTGACACTCAGCCCTGGGAACTTCAGGGCTTAAAACTGAAATGCCCAGGTCCGAGGCAATCAGTGACACTCCCCTTCGTCACAAAAGGGAGGGCCTCAATGGACTTTTGCCAGGCTGAGGTGATGCCCAGAGGGCAGACGTATAGTTACTGGCTCCTTAACCTGAACAAGAGGAGTGACCTTTGCTCAGCCTGACAGACAGTTTTCTGGCGGGGGAAAAAGGTGAGGGGTGTGGCAACTCAGCCCATAAGGACAGGTTGTGGCTGAGATCTGGCCAAGAGATCCCCTTTAACTGTGCCCAAACCAAAGCCTTGTCAGGCTGGCTGTCAAAATGATATAGCAGATTCTAAATGGAGGTCAAAGACCATCAGTTGCCACTGGTCAGTCTCCATGCATAAAGGTGTAGAGTGTGCAGGTTCAGGTCCAGGACCCTTCCTGTTGCTTAGACAGGAGATCTTCTTCCCAAAAGAGCAGCCTAATCGGAGGAACAATGCTGAAGCTCAGGAGTTCGTAATACCATATTCTCCATGCCTAATCCAGAGCCACAAAACTGACTTGAGCCTGTTCATTCCTGATCTCTGGGCTAAAGTTGTATCTGTGGTAATGCATACAGAAGGCCTGAAGACCGTTTGAGACAAAATGAGTCTCCGAATGAGAGCTGCCTTGGAAACTCCAGCACACAGAAGTGCTGACATTGCACAGTCTCAGCAGTGGTGCATAGATCTAACCAAGGTTCTCCTTAGTCACAGAACAGACCGTGCACCATCTCCGGGTGGAGACTGTATTCCTGATCTGGGAGAAATCGGCGGCCAACTTTGTCCATCCTGGTGTTCAGGGATCGTGCCAGGTGATGTACGACCAGGAAAATGTCCTGACGTTCAAGCTATGTCCAGATGCGTAGGGCCTCTTGACACAGGGTCCACGACCCCACCGCTCCCTGCTTGTTGCAATATGACATGGCAGTGTTGTTGTCCGTGAGCACCTGAACTAGCCTGCCACTAGTTGAAGGAAAAAAGGATTTCAATGTCAGGTGAATTGCTCTCAACTTTAACAGGTTGATGTGGAGCTGAGCCTCCACCAGAAACCAAATACCTCTGATCTCTACCTCTCCTTATGGCTGCCCCAACCCAGGAGTGATGCTTCTGTCACCACAGACAGCTCTGGGCGAGGAAGAGAGAGGGGTCTGCCGCTGATCCAATTGCAGTTCATCAGCCATCACTGCAGATCTTTTGTCATGCTCTCCAATATCTGGGCTAGCTTGGAGAGATTCTCCGATTCTGAGCCTACTGGGACTTCAGGTCCCACTGCAGAACCCGCATATGCCAGCGGGCATGTGTTACCAGCAGGATGCAGGAGGCCATTAGACCCAGCAGCCTGTGAGTCAGTCTCACCAAAATCCAAGATAGAGGCTAAAACATCAGAATAAGAGCCTGAATGTTCTGGACTCACTGCTCCAGAGGATAGATCTGAAACTGCACTGTGTCCAGAACAGTTCTGATGAAAGGGAATGTCAGAGGGAATAGTTATAACCTCAGCATGTTGATAGTTGTAAGGAAATCCCTTTTTTATGGTTACCCCAAATTTTTTGGACTGATGCTGCTGGTTTTTCTATGAGTGCTCACTGATGCCTGTTAACTAGACCTCAGTGCCAGTGTCCTGACCTAAAAATTATATGTTTGATTGTTTTATATTCAAGTAGCATAATCTTAGTTACTTGTATTGTACCCAGGACAAACAGTGCCTGTAGGTTAGGGGCTCACCCCAGGGACTGAAGCACTGGTTCTACCTTTGTGGGGTAACCAGGGTAAAACATGTTCCCAATATGCACTGCAGGCTGGAAGGGCAGTTTTAAACAGCTAACTAAGCTTTACCATTTGAAACAATGGCAAAGCCCAATCCTCCCCTTTTATTATATATAAGTCATCCCTAAGGTAAGCCTATCGAGCTCTAAGGCAGTGTGCTGTATGTTAAAAAGTGTAACACGCACATTTACATCTTGCAACAGTAAAAACTAAAAACTGTTATTTCTACTGTGGAAAAGGCAAGACGCTCCATCAACAAGTGGAGTTACAGCCTGACACCTCAGCCCTCCTGATCTAATTTCTGACTGGACTACTAAAGCCAGTACTGTAAGGTATCAAACATCTTGTTACTTTAAGCTCGACTTGGTGCTTGAATTGAAATTAATGTAACTTGTTGCTGTGTGCAACTTTTAAAAAGGTTGACACTTAGTTACCCATGGTCTCCTGTGCCAGTTCACAGTTGATCATGGGGATCTGTTCCTGAGAAAGCTCTGTGGCCTCCTGGGGAGACCTGCAAACGACTCCTAGGAAAGGACACAATAGAAGCAGGAGTTGGGGAGAAGCATTACCTCTCCCTTGCAGGAAGCCACACAGGTGTTGGCCCAAAAGGTGAGCTTCAAAGAGGAAGCGGCCTTTGAAGGACAAATGGCAAACACTTGGGAGAGGGGCTGCTCTACTGTTTAGTTAGACAGGCTGGAACTAGAGACAGAGAGGGTAAATCAGTTATCAGACCGGTTTTCTAAGGGTGAATGGCCCTCTGTGTAGCCACACCTCTGGGTTGGGCTAGGGAGCTGTACACGCAGAGTGAGGGATACTGCCATGTTGGAAGTGGGCAGAATGGAAACTTCTGGCATGGCTAGATCCCACACTTCACAGGAAGTAGTCATCAGGATGGAAGTGAACCTAGTAGCCCATTGGCTAGTTACTGCAACCTCCCTTAAGGGCAATTTCTGGGCATGAAAAGGGCACCCCTGGCACCAAGAAATTAGATCTCGTTGAACTAGTGAAGAGGACCGAAGGAGGATTGCCCAGCTACACCAAGGACCCAGCAAAGAGAGGCTGCACCAACGCGGACTGTACCTGCAGCACTTGATGGGTAACAAAGGGAAGGGGAATGTGCCTGCTTTGTCCTGCTCATGGAAAAGTTGACTCCTGAGCCCACCCGCAGCAAGATACTCCAGTCAGAAGTAGTCCTGTGAAGACCCCCGTCGAGAGCGCAGTATCTTCAGCATCCTGTATCCCTTACATCAGGGCCACTCCTTGGAAGTCAACTGCAAGGAGCCACGACACTGGAACTGGACTGAAGACTGCTTTTCTCATTGTAGTAACGTTCTGTGGACCTTTCTGATCCTCCTGACTGGCTCACCGGCGCAGTTGGTCATCAAAAGTAACTCTTAATAACCACATTGATACATGCCCAAGTTTTTCTTGAAAAAGTTTGTGTCAAATTCATTTGCCAATGCTTGTTCACGGTTAAGTAAAAAACTGTGATTTACTATACCTTGGAAATTCTGAGGGTTCTGGTGGATCTTTTTAGTTTTGGTGTCTAAATTTACATAAAAATCTAGTCTATTTTTATAAATTGGTGTTGGATTTATTGAGTGTCTCGTTTCTTTCTTTTTCTATTCTTTTGGTGTTGTTTAAATGCTTTACACATATTCCTTTTTATAAACCAATCCAGTGGGGGCACCTGCTGAATCTCAAAGCTACACCTACCAAGGGTTGAGCTAAGGTTTAAAATCTAAACCCTACTGGTCCTAAAAGGGTTGGTAGTGTATTACACAGTGATGTCACACAACCTCACCATATAATACACCCCATTTCCTTCACAACAGTGAACACCTCTGAATGCAGGAGATCCACCATAATCTGGAGGTGGGAGCCAACTGCCTGGGATGTGCCAGCCTTCAGCCAGTCATCAAGGTAGGGGACGTCTGGAACCCCAGACCTCCACAGATGGGCTGCAAAGACCACTGACACCTTTGTAAACAGCGATGGGCACTGGTAAGGCCAAAAAACAGCACAGCAAACTAAAAGTGCTCATGGTTCACTGCGAACCCTAGGTAACACCTGGGGACGGAGGATGGGTGTGTGAAAATAGACATCCTGCAAGTCCAGTCTCCAGGGCAGATACGATCTGAGCTACCATGAGCATCTTGAACTTCTCCTTCATAAAGCAGTTGAGTGCAGGTCTACAATAGGGCAGAAGCCTCTGTCCTTTTTAGGCAAAAGAAGGTATTGGGAATAGAAACCATGACCTACTTCTGATTCCGTCACCTGATGTCACCTTAGGCCAAAAGAGCTTACACTTTCTGACAAAGCAGGGCGAGGTGGTCCTCCATCGGCCGATCTGAGGATGCTGGCAAGGGTGGCAGGGTTTTGGTGAATGGAAGGATGTAACCCTGCTGACAAATTTGGAGCACACATTTGTCTGAAGTTATGGACTGCCAGGGGGGCAGGTGGTGCTGGATCCTGCTACAGAACGGTTGCCTGTGATTGTGACAGAGCAAACTAAAGTGGTTTGGGAGCCACGACTGCTAGGGGTTGGTGGAAGGGCAGACCTCAGAGGGTTTCATTAAATAGAAAGAGAGGTTCTGTGGAAGTGACTCCCAGCTAAAGCACCTGTCAATGTCAGTGCGCGTGGGAATAGCAGCCCAAAAGGCATGCGATGTTCACTGACTCAGTACCAGTACGATAGAAGAAAACATTTTCTTTCCAAAAGTGTCCAGCCTCTTGGATTCCCTGTCCAGTGAGGTGGTAGGGAATGTGCTAGGATTTACACAGGATGTTGAGGCTTGGACCACATAACTGTCCGAGATTGGGTGAGAAAGCTGGGGTTCAATGTGGCAGGGTGGTGGCAGTAGGCATCTATCTTGTTTACTGGAGCACCTGTGTAGGGTTTGGACCAAAACCCTAGATGGACATCCGTCAGGGCTTCGTTGAAAAGGACAAGCAGTTCCTGCTGAAACACCTCTGTCAAGATATTACTCTTGACTGCCACTGGGGGCAGGGTAAGGTCCAGTACCTCAGCCGGCCTCCTCAACACCATGGCAAAGAAAGTCCCTTCCTCTGTAGCCACACTAGGAGTAGTGACCAAGCTAGTGTCTGAGGAGCTGTCCAAAACACTGGCATCCGCCAATTCCTAGTACCAGTACCCTTTGGACTCTTCCAAGGTGTTGAGCAAGCTGTAAGCCATTAAGATCCTTAGATCCCTCCCAATAGGGCCTATCTAAAAAAAAAGTCGGCCCAGGCACAGTGAAGTTGAAGAGTGCTTCAACTTCTTAGATTTTTTGTGGGACTTACCCGATGATGACGAGCATTGGTAACAGCTTTGTGAACTGGCCCAGGACCTTGCGCTTTGGAGTCCACTGGTGCCAGTCGGCCAGGGGCTTTAGAGAACACTCCCAACCCACCTTTGTATTCATGGAGTGACAGTTTGGAAAGGCCTTGAAGTCTGTGAAAGAAGCCACAGATTTTCTTTTTAGAGGAGATTTCTATGCATACTGGGAGCGAAAAGCTCAGAAATGGTCAAAAAACATAAAAAAATAAACCAAAAAAAGGACTGGTGTAGCTCTCTCCGCATCTGTGATGATGGTGCAGAAGGAAAATAACTGATGTCAGTGTGCATGGGTGGCTCCTATATAGGCACTGCACAAGTCACATAACATGGACGTGACACGGAGGTAGTGAATGTCACTAAGCATTGTGTGGAGGTGCTGTTCAAACATTTCTGGATCCAGTCTGAGGCCTGGGGAATATTCTAAGGTAAGGAATCTGAAGACAGGCGTTTTTATCAGACAGACCACTTCAGGCACTATATTGACTTTCGTGGCAAAGTCCTAAGATGGTTTGAATTCTATGTGACCTACAGTTCACAACTGGTCAAGAGAGGAGACCACACCACAACTATCAATATGAACTGCAGAGTCCCTAGGTTTCCATACAGCACCAACTCTCTTCACTTCATACTTTTACCCAATATATTCAATCCTAAAAAACATTAGCTTAGCCTTGCACTAAAATTCAGATGACACCTAACAGTACTCATAAATCTCATCATTTCAAGACATCTTCACTTTCGGATGCTTCCTATCTGAACTACAAACATGGACGAGGGAGAACCTCCTCCAACTAAACTCAAAGAAAACAGAATTCCTTCTCCCTTCCATATCAGAGCCTATATGATCATGCTTGAACCTCACCCTCCTGCAATCTCTGAAACTGATGTTGGTTTCTCTCTAATCCTTAATCCAACTTCCAAATATTTCAGCTTTGTTCTACTCAGGTCCGAAGCTTTTGTAAGACAGCCAACTCTACCAACTTTCACCTACACGCATTTAAGAAAATCTCACCTCCCTTCATAATCACAAAAAAGCAGTCCTTTCTCTCCAGGTCTCCAAACTATATTTTGGGCATGCCATTTAATAGGAGTACACTAACCAACCATCTCCCCACTTAACTCCATTCTAAACCCGGCTGTAAGGCAGGCACACTGGACAAATAGATACGACCACATTACCCCTGCATGATGCAGCCTTCACTAGCTATCAGTCACAGCCAGAATAACCTTTAAATTCTACTGCCTCGTGTACAGAGCTATACACGCAAACGTCCCTTTCCTCCAGAGCAAGGATTCTAAATAGTCCAGTTGCTCTAGGGGTCTCCGAAGTCACAAAACACTTCCCTTCCAACCTCGTAAATCTAGAACCTCAACAGTTCAGAAACAGGCTCTCTCTGGAGCATCCACTGCTGCCCCGAACAGTTTACCGCCCACTCCCAGAAAACTGTACCCCATCCCAGGCTTTCTCACATAAAACTCAAGGCTCTCATTTTCTGGCAATTATCACACTAATATCTTTCACAACAATTTTGAACTTTAAACCACCTTGCTCCTACTGCTGCATTTACTATGTTTTTTAAATGTGTTCAAATCTTAGCCTCATATTGCTGTAATGCCAACTTCTTAACACACCAACCGCTCTAGGCGCACTACATAAATGGATCGGTAAAACCCTGTCATTCACATCAAAGAATTCAATATTAACACAACGGAGAAATCCATCGAATGTGCTTCTGCTTCGACTTCTGAAGCAACTAGTACCATTTACAAGGACTGACTCAAATTATCCATAGCGCCCTGGTGGAATTATTTGAGCTGGGAGTAAACCACGACCTAGCTATAAAGCTTGTCAAACATTCAAATGGGCAGTTAGCATTAGAAAACAAAGAGGCAAACTTCCAGCTGCAAATATCCTCTTCCTTATTGAGCATACAACTTCTTGACCCCCATCCGAGGGGTGGGCCAGAATAGTAATCTGTTGCTTGCTTAATCCTGCACAATCAAGCTCTCCAGCACTGGATGAATGGGTAGCCGACTGGATTTCTATAGGAGTCGCCGCAAGACGTTTAGAAAATGGCTCCTTCACCTGATTGGCTCGAACCTCTCATGGAAAGCCAAAATCGATTCTGTTTACCTGCCTCAAAGTCAAAATCTCCGTAAATAACGTAGATTCCTAATTACGGTTACAAATGGTGCCTGTTCAGCTGTAGCCAGACTTTAAAACTCTAATAGATTAATCTCCAGTGACGTAACCAAACCACTCGCACTGCCAAGGTTTGCCAATAACATAACATCTTCCTTTCAGGATTTCCATAGTTCTCCGGTCTCCCAAAAGGCCTTTCACAAACGGTGCAGAGCGGTGCCTGAACAGACGTTGGTGGATCTTTGATAAATGCTGCAGAGAACTCCGAACAGACTTCAATCTATACTCCACTGAAAACAGAAATGGGGCATGCATCACCGCAGTCACTGCAATAGTAAGCAACGCCAAAGATGATGTCACAACCTCTTTGGAATGCAAAAGAGGCTTTCTCAGCGAGAGGAGTTGCAAATATATATTTTTTAATAGCATCTTTAAGAGATTTAATCTGCTGCCCTGATGCACCAATGGAAGGCTCACATGAGTGATGCGCTGCAACACAGGAACCCACTCCTAAGAATGCATTCTTTGTCAATGGTCCCATGACACAGGGTTTGTGGTGCTTTCCAAAGCACAAAATGTAGGGTGGATGTGTGTATGTAAAAGACACATTTACTGCATGCCATGCATGGTTTCAGCCTTGAAGACATGGAATGAAACTTATTAGTGAAAACCTGCCAAAACTAGAAACCAGTCAGAAAGGTAGAAGGAGAATTATTGAATGACATTGACCGTGAATTCCATTTGAGACTTCAGGATGCCTATGAGGGCTGGATGGTTGACTATAAGAAAAAGCAGCTGAGAGGTCCAGCAATAGCAGGAGGGGGGTCATCTTCTGTAGTCAGGAGGGCATGCTCAGAAAATGGGGACCCATTCCTGTTGTGTAGGTTCTCATTCTGCTAATGAGGCTACTCGATTTGGGAGACAGGATCAGATAGATTGTGGGTATAAAGTATGAATCCACACTGCATGACACCTGTTGGCCTAATCCGGGTTCTCCGGCTAACTAGCAGCGGCTCATCTTTGCCCGAGATGAATGTGGAAACCGGCGCATGACAAGGAAGACCCCTCAGGGGAATCATGGTTCATCAGATCACATCCATTTCTCTCAGTTACCAAATGTCTCATACAGGCAAAGACAACAGAGGCAGAATATAATTCAATAAGTATTTATTGAAGTCACTGCATCTTATATAGAAAGGCATGTATTGCAATAACTAGGATGATAAAACATAATAAAATCAAGCAGGTGACTAACACAATAAAACACAAGAACAGTTCTATCATACTGTCACTAGGAGTGGCACCCTGGGGGTACATGATCCCTCATACCTGCAGGAAGAAGCCTGTAGTCTAGAGAAACACCATCCCCATGTGGATCAGGGGACCGGCCTTCTAAGCAAGTAGCTGCAGCGGAGCAATCAGCATACAGTCGTGGTCATCTGGCTGGAATCTCACTTTAATGTGTCTGGGACAAAGGGGTGTTCTTATAATGAAACAGCTAACATTCTAAGAAATAGTCCCCTCTTTCTGTGAATGTTGGAGACACAGCAAAGAACGTTGGTCGGCAATCCTATCTGACTGTAGCCTTGGAAAGAGACAATCTCTTTGCTAAGGACACAATGTTTTCCTAGGAGAAAGGACAATGTGATAAAAATAATAAAACAGCACCGCAAAAGTGGCTCTTGCTAGAAAAATAAAACCATACTGACGAAAATGTGTCTAGGTGAAAGTGCACAGCTGCAGGCCTAAGTAGTTAACGTGTATAAAATATGGCTAAAATAGCTATACAACACTCTCCCCTTACCAGTCAAAGGTGGTTCAAAGGTAAAGCTAAAATGAGGCATATAAACCCTAAACTATAACACTAACTAGGATGTCAATTATGACAAGTTAAGAAACACAAGCCGTAGGAAAGGACAATTTCAAAATACCACAAAGTGGCAGAGGGAATCGAATTTCAAAAGTCAGAGTCATTTTGGAGATCACCAATTATATCCAGGACAATTGAAGCCATGAGACGTTCCACTTCGGCAGGTGGTAAAATATCCAAATCATGTCCAAGGAAGACCACAGAGCACTCGTGTTCCAAAGCCTGAGCTTCAGCTGAGGCAGCAGCATTCTGTGTATTGCACACCAGTGAGACAAGAGTCGCAGTATCCATAAAGGGCAACTCATAGGCAGCCTCCAGCAGCAGACACACCCTCATCGTGCATGTCTGATGAGGAGCCCTCATCGAGAACATCAAAAGATCAGCTTCCAATGAAAGTAGGTGCTGCATTGTAAGACAGACATCCAGTGCACATATAAAGAGGCACCAAAGGCATTGAAACACGGGGTGCACACAATCCAAAACCAGTTAGAATGACAAAGACCAGTCACACTCCAACTGTTGCAGGAGTGGTGCTCTGAAATACTGCATCATATGTTCATGACACAGTTGTGCTGGCAGCAGCGCTCTCAGACCTCCCCGTTGAAAAGGGACTGCCATTGAACAGAAAGAGTAGCAACAGCAGAATGCCACCAATTATAGCCAAAGTAATTGGAAATCCCCCGAAAACACTTGAAAAAATTGAGTGTATGGCTGAAGATATTAAACTGAATACCGAGAATGTGTGAACAAAACCAGAACCAACAGCCTTAAAAATTGGGCGTTTCCAGTTGTATTGGGCGCATTAAATATTCGTCCCACGAGTTCACCATAGTGGCTCAGTAAGTACTTAAAAGGGACTGAATCTCCGCTGATGACCCCACAACCTGAAGCGCATAGTTCTCGCGGGGTGATATAAGTGAAATCTTTTTGAAACAAGAACGTTTGCGTCTGCTCAACTTGTCAAAATTTACACCAGAGGTAGCAATATGGGGCCATATGTCCGCTACTCCTTTGAACTGCGCGGGGAAAAAGGACATTCATGCAACATGTAACAATTTGGGAGACCGAAACAACATAAGGTATTCCAGCTCGCATTCCACAACAGCTCTCACTGCTAATGAGCACATAGCAGCCATTTGAGAGCACCTGGAACGCAGGTCTAATCAAGGGGACTGGGACTCTCTTCAGATAACAAGCCAAAAGTACAGCGGAGGCATTACATGCGCCGTGCAAGGACAGCTGTTTACAAACCATCGAATGGCTCATAGAAGTCTCACATTCACTACCGCTAAGAAAGACCTTTTCATGCCATTGAACCATTTGTACGAGAAATGATGCTCCCACACCTCGTGTATATAACTGTCTCCCAGTCTTTCATATCTGCCCACTGGAATGTGTTTCAAACAGGATGTAAATTGAAGTGTTGAAATGGGCAGATTTATAACCCCATGTATTAGCCATTCAGCAGATGGTATTTCAGCCACAGTAAAAGGCAATTTTTCTAACTTTTCAATATTCAACATGACATATGTTCCTTCCTTCTTAGCCATTATTTGTTGTTGTCGAGTTAAATTAAATGTAGAAAAAAAATCTCCCTTGCGCTCACATGTTGCCAGGGAACGTGACCGGCTTTCAATGTTTGTAGTGACCAACCTAACTGCATAATGGATCTTAGCTGACTTTGTCCATGTAGCAAAATTGATACATCACTCTGTACTATATCTATTGCAGAGGATACAATGTTACTTAAGGTGTATATTTGGTCGGACAAGGTGTTAATCTCATTATCTACAACAGCTAGTGCTTTCTGTAAATTTTCCACATCTATTTGCCTTAACCGGGCGGCCGCTTCTTGTTGAGAAAGATTCCATATTTCATTTTATGCAGCATATAAGAAGCGTTTTCTGTGTTGTCTTATGGAACCTAACAGGAAATCCTGTAAATCTGTGTTATTGGACAGGAGATTTAGGTGTTCTTTGACAGCATTCAGCGAGGAACCCTTTAAACATTGCAGGCATAATTTCCCTACACTATATGTTGTCGATATACCGAGTGTTCCGAGGACACATAGCGAGGGACCGGCCTATTCATTCTAAAACCCACCCGAAGAGTTAACAAAATGTGTATGGCACCCATTGGTGTCTGTAGGCCACAATAACCACCCACCAGGACACGAAAATGAGGTATTAAATGTACCTTTCTGGACCCATTCATTGAGCTGATCTTCAGACTCATTTATATACTTTGGCCATTTGAAAAATTTAGCAGGGGCGTGAATACTGAGCACATTCAATTCCTTAATGTTTGCTAAGCCTAAACAACTTGTTTATTGTACTGTTTAATTTAAAAATATCATCTGAACAGGAATCCTGCATACTCTAACTAAAGCTTCTGTTCCTGCCAAATTTTTGTTTCCCACACACTTTTTACAGCAATCAAATTTAACCAATGTTCATAACCTTCTATGGCCAATCGGGAAACAAAGGAGTAAGAATATATTAATTTTGTATCTGTCAATAAAACATGTTGATTTTCCACTTCTGGCAATTTAAAATAATATGACTCAGCATTCTTAACATTAGGCCCAGAAAAATATGCAAAGTTTTCAGTATACGTTTTAGAACTGCCTACTGGTAGAGTCGGGCAGTGTTCCCATTGTGTATATTTAAAGATAGTCTTTGGGGTACTTGCTCTTTGAATGAAATAACATCCATAGTAATTATAGCAGGACATATCTCCAAAATTTCCTTTAAACTGGTACACATCTTCATTTTCAAATACTGTATAATACTGCAGATCAGAAATCATAGCATCAACAGTTTTCACATCCCAACCGTCCGAAACCACTCCGGGTGTAATTACATCAGTCATAGAAAGTTTGAATACATAAGGTATTTGAATGACCTCAGTAGGCCCATATATATTGAATAATATCTTGTCCCAAACAATCCCATCAGGAATTGGCATGGCTGTAATGTTCACAGGGACAAGTCTCTGCAAATTCTGTGTGATGAAAAATGTGGTTTTAGGACCTCATCCACCAGTTCAACTGCATAGCATTCAGTAAGAAAATGACCAAGAGAAAGAAAACAATAGCAAACCCAATCCAAAGGAGGAAGGCAAGTACAGTCAATAGGAGTCATAAATAAATCCATGGGCGAATAAAATAGTTAATTTTAAGCCAATGTATCAGCTTATGTACCCTTGACAGTTCTGTTGCAGTTGAGGCAGATGAGTCACTAAAAGTGTTGTTAACGTCGACAAAATAATCAGAATCTGTTTGTTCAAAAACTTGGGCTGTGTTTTGAAGAGGAGAACTTGCTGAAGATTCCCTTGGTGGTTCATAGTAAATTATGACATCCGTTTGTGCAGAACTTGTAAGACACGGCTCATTATTATCATTATTAATTGTAGAAGTAGTTATAAGTGGAACCAATGAAAGCTCATTTTCCACCCTCCCCAAGCTTGAAGAGGTGTCAACGTTGCTGTTGAAGACTTGTACGGGAACATCCTGGTCTGTAGTGTGAGGGATTCGGGCACTACCCAAGAGTCTTCTAGGTCTGCTGTGCAGGTTCGTCCACATGGTGTAACTTGACATCGTCGATAGAGACAAAGCAATTTCCTTTAGAGCCAGGCAGCAGTGGTAGAATCACAGTTCTGTTACCGTGTATTCCCAGGACTGGAACCGGTGCACGATAAGAGGGACCAAACTCCTTTTTCACAGCAATCTTTTCACATACTAGATCCCCAAGTTTAGGAATCCAGCTGGTAGATGTTACTGATGCATCCCTAATTCCAGAAGAGGCAGCATTGGCAGATGCGTTGTCATCACAGAACTGTTGTAAGTCCTGCAAAACAGTGACACATTTATATATGTCAAAGGGTTATCTGCCGCCTCCACACCAGAACCATCAAGATCTGGAACATAAATTTGAGTTCCAAATAGGCACTCGTATGAAGTACGCCCCCCAAGTGACCTTCTGGGCAGATTATTAAGTGCTCTCTGAACTCTATACAGGTGTGTAAGCCAACCACAACCCGTGCCTAATACTCTAGCTGTTAAGGATTGCTTTTGTTTGAGGTTTCGTTGCTCCACAACACTATTTCCCTCAAGATGAAATGGAGACGAGTAATGCAGTTGGACGCCTAATGAAGCCATGGCGTTCCTGTAAGCCCTTGAGGCAAAAGCAGGGCCAGGGCCGAGTGAAAAGCCGCAACAGCATATGTACAGATAAGGACTTGCAAATCTTTAATAACAAAGCAGCAGCCAAGCCTTGTGACTCATAGAAATCTGGAACATGAGTCAACAGCGACTAAAATATATCTGTATGCACTGTCTGTTGTCAGGGGACTTTAATGGTCCAAGTACACACATTGTAAAGGTTTGTTCAAAATTAAGAGGGGTGTCAGTGGTAGGTGTTTAACACTGGAGCCTTTAATTTGCTGGCAGATGTCACAACAAAGGACACACTGCTTGGTCTGTTTGTAAAGACCTGGCCACCGATAGCGTGATTGTAATATTGAAATTTTAGCCGCCACACCAGCATGTGCAGAAGCAACTCCCTCATGCGCTGCTTTTATTAATTCAGGTCTTAGGTCTTTATTGGGAATTAGTCGAGCTCCCTCACCTGGTATTGTTACTTGTGCATCAAACACACCTGCCATTCGGTAGAAATACTTAGCAGGATACGCTTTAGGTAAAGGCGTGCTGTCAGCCGAAGCTTTCACGGCTGCCAGTGTTTCACCATCCACTGTTAGCTTAGAACAAGTTACTGCAGCAACAGAAGCCAGGGCTACTGCTGATTTGGCTGCTTCACTAGCCAGAGTGTTGCCTTCAACATGTATTCCAACACGCTGATGTCCTAGTGTATGTACAACATTGACATTAGGTAGCGTTTCTTTCAGCTCCACTACTTACCCCCACAAAAGTCTGTGTTTAACGGTAATACCTTTTAAAACTCTGAACCCATTTTGGCGCCAGTAATGCAGATACCATTGAAGGACTGGACACAGTAATACAAATCACAGACAATCAAAGTCATCTGCTCTGGATCTGTATTCCAGTGCCTTCACCGGAGCTCTGAGCTCTGCAAGTTGTGCAGTGCAATCTCCTAGAGTCTGCGTTTAAGTATTTTGTGGATGGAACTTGCAATCCTTCATGTAACCACTCACGTCTGCGCAAGCAGCGGAGTATTGATGTTTTATTCCTATTGCAGGTTGGGCTGAGTCATCAGTGTACAGGATTCTATGATATTGTTCAATAGGCAATGTATTTGCTGGAACTGAGTATTCAATTTCATAGTGTAAGAATTCTTCGGTCTGTAATTTAGAGTCAAAAACATAATCAACCTTAGTGGCTGTCAGAGACGTTGCCCATTGGATCCAACGCAGATGTAATGCTTTAGCGTTTGGAACGCTTGCTTTGGTAACAGCCTCAAGGGCTGGAATCGGGGATATAACAATGCGCTTCCCCTGGGCAAGTGGTCTCTATTTAAGGATCACCATCTGGACAGCACTGAGGATTTTCTCAGTGGGAGCAAAGCGTTCTTCAGCTGTGGAGTATAGATGTAATTTGTTTGCAATTGGGACGGTCTCACCCTCATTGAATGTCTCATAGGGGAAACCGATGGCACCAGCAATTACTCTGCTGACCAAATGTTTTTTATTGTCCCTTGTAGGCAAGTGTTTTGCTTCCAACATGTCTTTTTGCAAAGCTTTTAGAATGCATGTATATTCAACTGTCTAAAATTTGCTAATAAAATCTGGATGCATTAAGTCATACAATAGTTTAATGCTTTGTGCATAATCTGGAATATCTGTTCTATCAAAGTTTAAAAAGACCAACACTGACTGGAGCTTTTTCATTGTGCCTGGAAGTTGTAGTTGCGCACATTTTTCTAAAAATTGGGGTGCCAGGCTCCTGCCTTCATCCAACAGTTCGTATACCAGAAACAGGGCACTAAGGAAAGCTATTTTCATTTTTTTTAGTTGAATTTGTAGACGATTTCAGAGAATCCTACAACAATGCGGGTTACCCGTCTTAAATGTTGCATGAGGTCATCATCTGTGAGATAAATGTAATCCACATTTGACAACACCTCAGGAACGATATTGTGTAGAATAGATGTTACACAAGCTGAGAACAGACCTGGGATGTTCCTGTAGCCCTGTGAGAGTCAGTAGATTTTTTTCTGTGAGCCAAGGGCGCTAAAACTTGTGAAGTCCCTACTTTCAGGAGCTATGATTTGGCAGAAAAGCCCGTTGGATGTATCCAGGGTCGTCTTATATTTTTGCGTAGTATATTTTTCATAAGTGATATACTGTGTGCTTTTTGTATGGCAAACTTTTTTTGTGAATGTTTAAATGTCTATAGTCTAAAACTATTCTATATGAATGGTCAGGTTTTGCGACTGGAAATAAAGGATTATTCATGGATGAGTCACACGGTTCAATGGCACCCTGGTATTCCAATTGGTTGAGGATTTCTCTCACAGGTGCTTTTGCATCATATTTTATTGGGTATTGAGGTTACGGTTGGGATTTTATCGGTATTACGTGGTAGGGGGAATCTTTGTCCCATCCTACATGATTGCGATATAACGCAGGTACCTGTACCACTGCCCAAACAATGGCATGCATTTCAATGAGCTTTCTAGGAACAAGGGGCGAGAAGGATTTTTCAATCACATCCTCTCCACAAGGGAGATTACGGATTAATTCTGGTGGCCAATCTTTTTCAGCCAGCAAAATATCATAAATAGAAACGACGCAATCCCAAAAGATTTTATCTATCCTACGTTCAATGTCTCCTTCTAACTGAATAGTTACTCTGTAGACCCTATCGGATGTGGAGACACTCATGCCCACAGTCTCAACTTGTGAGAAGTCATCAGTTGCTTTCACCTCCAGATGCTCTAGAAAACCCTGGCAAACTATTGTGACCTCTGCTGTACTGTCGAGCAGTGCCAGCGCTCACTTCCTGTTCTTCAGTAAAGCCCTCTTCTTGAGTGGCATGTCGAATTGTAACTGCTGCCCCCTTTTTCATTTTAATTGGGGTTTTTGTTGGGGACGTTTCTCTTCTTTTTTAACTGAAGTTTCAGACCAGCGTTGGGAGTCCTTTCTGGGTTTCATGGACTCCTGTTCACTGCTCTGACTGCCAACCTCTCTCACTGCATGTATCAGTATATTGATATCTGTCAGGCATTTTTATACTATAACTATTTCTAAGGTTATACCTATTTTGTGGGGTCTCGGCGTGCAGAGATTCTCCCCTTTCTTTTTTAGTTGTTTGCTGTTTCTATTCCCAGCATTTTATGGAACCTTCAGGTGTTTGCTTGGTAGCATCTTTATTAGATCTGCCTTAATCAGTATGGACCCCAAACTATCTCAACCAATACTAGAATAGGTCCCTGCGATAATCTTTGGTAGCCTGTGTCCTTGATCCTGTACAGCAATGTCCCAGAGCTGCATGCGCACTGCTAGTGCAACTGCTTCCCCCTTAAGGTTACTGAATATTATTGAGGATACTGTGGCAAAACTGTCCATTGTTTGCATCCCCAAATCCAGGGCCTGGACAGCCTCGTATTCATCTTGAATTTGTTATAACACCTCTTGAAGATTGGCAATTGTTGGTGTACCTTAGTACAGAGCGTAGCAAACACCGTGCCCCATGTAGTGCAGTTATCCATTCTGGGAACCATCCCGAATGGCAAACACATAGTAAGGATTCTATGTGTATCCTGAAGTCCTGTATGAGGAAAAAGTGCTTCCAGCGCATTTATTTTTTTAGCTAACCAAAATGGAATTTCCTTCTTCCAGGTGAGCACCTTATCCATGATCGAATGTACAGTTACAGGGTTAATGCCTGGCGTGACTGTATGTTGTTGCACTGGGGTAGCATTTGCTGGGTTAGTATTTAATGTTTGCATAACAAATTGTACTAATAGTCTGCATATTGTCGTGATCTCTATATTTAAGTGGCAAACCTCAGCTACTGCTATGGTTGCTGCACTAGGGTGTGGTGCATATGTGGCCAATAAAGGCCAGGTCAGGCCATCGTTGCTCAGAGGACCTAACCTAACATGTAATATTGTATTGGGTAAGGCACCATCAAGCCAGTTATTATGGTCTTGATAAGATAAAGGAATCTCTAAATATGCATAAGTTCTGTATTGTGCAGGTATGTTTGCAGATGTGTAGTGGTGAAATGTATTTGTGTTCCCATCTACTGATGGAAAAGTTACCCAAGAGTAGGAAATTTCTGTTCTATAGGCTGGATGAGCCTCAACAACAAATGTGACTGGAGCCCCACGGGCCGTTAGGCCATTTGCCAATAAATGTGCAGTAAGGGGTGGTCGCATAGTTACTGCAATTGCTACCCGTTGTGGGTTTGCCATTTTAATGGTAGATGTATGTTCAGAGATAAGGACACTAAGTGGGGTTTGGTTCTTTTAAGGTTCAAGCTTGAACAACCTACACCTCAAGATAGGTACTACCTATTTAGCTGAGGAGGAAATCCTCAATACCACGGATGTCTCCATATAGTAATGAGGTGTCTTTTAGCCTTAAATGAGACAGAGATAGTCAGGAGTATCTGAATATTAGTGCCTGACCAAACGTTGGCGGTGATATCTTGTGTAGGTTCTCATTCTGCTAATGAGGCCACTGGATTTGGGAGAAAGGATCACATGGACTGTGGGCACTAAGTATGAATCCACACCGCATGACGCCTGTTGGCCTACTCTGGGTACTCTGGCTAACTAGCAGTGTCTCATCTCTGGCCGAGATGATTCTGGCAACCAGGCGCATGACAAGGAAGACTCCTCAGGGGAATCATGGTCGATCAGATCCCATCCCTATCTCTCAGTTACCATAAGCCTCATACAGGCAAAGACAACAGAGGCATAATATAGTTCAACAGGAATTTATTGATGTAACTGCATCTTATAGAGAAAGACATGTATTGCAATAACTAGGATGATAAATCACAATAAAAGCAAGCAGGTGACTAACACAGTAAAACACAAGAGCAGTCCTAACATACTGTCACTAGGAGTGATATATATATATATATATATATATATATATATATACTACCTACACTATGATAGAGCACAGTGTAATAAACCTAATCTGCCCTTCTGGTTTCCCCCCTGGGGGTACATCATCCTTCATACCTGGAGGAAGAAGCCTGTAGTCTAGAGAGACACTGTCCCCATGGACATCTGAGCAAGTAGCTGCAGCAGAGCAATCAGCATACAGTTGTGGTCATCTGGCTGGAATTAGCCTCTAACATGTCTAGGACAAAGGGGTGTTCCTATAATAAAACAGCTAACATTCTAAGAAATAGTCCCCTCTTTCGGTGAATGTTGGAGACACAGCATACCATGTTTGTCGGCAATCCTATTTGCCTTAGAAAGTGCACAGAGACTCTGCTAAGGACGCAATGTTTTCCGAGGCGAAAGGACAATGTCTCTTGCTAGAAAAATAAAACCATGCTGACGAAAATGTGTCTAGGTGAAACTGCACAGCTGCAGGCCTAAGTAGCTAAAATTATGTGTATAAAATTTGTCTAAGTTAGCTATACAACATTCCTAGATCCAAATATTTTTGTGTGTTTTCATTGTTGCCAGATATTCCCAATTTAGTAAACAGTAGCCCCAATAGTCCCAGTGATGTAAGCGGAGAAAATAAGCCAATTTCTTACTTACACGAGTCCCACGGTACACAGGTTGAAAAAGTGGCCATAACCGGACATTTTCTTTCCTACATCTGCAAGCCTCTGAAGAATTCACAAACACCATAGAAATAATCTTGGCAGTCTATTTTCAACATAAGCCTCTTGGCCTGCTTTTGATCCCCTGCTGAATTTTCCTCATATTGAGAGCCATGAAAAAAAGACTTGCCAACCAAATTTCAAACTTGAACCATTAGATCAGTTTGAATTCAGGCACGTAGTACAGAAATTGAAATGAGGAAGTTGCGTGCAGCGTTGCCATTTACGCACTAGGACGTCCAGTGGGTCTTGCACAATACTCTTGGAAATAACTAGAACACACTTCAAGGAAACACTGTCATAAAATGTTTGGTTGGGTCAATCTGTGGCTGGTCTAAATTCTCCTTATAAGAGCCAGTCTGCTCACAGAATGCATCTACTGAGCCCCAGTGCAAATATATCCACCAAAAAGGCAATTGATCTGCTCATGCAGAATTTCCAATCCCCTGGGTTTTTCTCCAGTCAAATCTGACTGAGTGCACTGGAAATTTGTGTGCTTATTCTGGGAAGAGTATTTAATCACTTGAGGGGGCGTGGCTAACTACAAATGAAGTGTGACATGGGCTGCGGAAGCTCTTGGAGAGGCCCCTGTATCCAGCCCCATCCTGCTGTATATTTCCACCCTTGGGGACTGGAAATCCCTTGTGCTGCTTCCTGGAGTTTTGGGGACCCCCACAGCCATGGAGAAATTGAGCGAAAGTCATCCTGGATCGCTGAGCACTGACTGACTGAGAACTGAGACACTGCCAAAATGGTGGCTCTAGTCCCCGCGTGCCTGTACCAGCCGATCTGTGCCTTGTGAGGCTCAATTGTAGGAGGCGGCGCTGGAAACCTGAGCATGCTGCTTGGGTGCTCCAGCGGTGGCCTGTGCTCCTGTGGGAGAGACTACTGATTGCTGCATGACGGTCTGAGCCTCGCAGGCTTCCCGTCCGGGGACTGGGGACCGGTGCGGACTACCTGGAGATCACCTGTACGGCCCTGGAAGAGGATTGTGCAGGGCACATGAAACAATCATGTCCCTCCTGGGTCACTGCAGGCAGCATGAGTGGCATGGACCTTAGGGGGACTACTGCAGATTGATGCCTGGTGATATACGCTCCCTCACCTGAGGGAATTCTGGCCAGACACCGGCAGCCTGGGCATGCAGTTTTGGGCCCTGGAGGCTGCCTGCAGCAGTGCGACCTGGGAGAAGGCTGTGTGGGGGGCGTGAGTGGTCATGGCCCCTGCGCCATCAAAAGCAGCCGGGTGGTGAGCCATGCGGGCTCCAAAGGTAGACTGCCTCACAGACTGCACTCCCCCAATCAGTGAATTTCCCAGCCCATCAGTGGTGAGCGAGGTGACCCCGAACCTGCTGGTAGCTGCCAGGGCCCAAAAAGAGTTGCCTGGGGGGCCACGACATGACTACAATAAGAGGGGGGCCTCAGGACCGGGAGATCGCAGATACACAGGACAAAACCCTGGGGGCTAGGGGTCCTGGAGGGTCCCCATAGCTTTCTTTGTGCCTCACTTTTGTGCTGCAACTATATGCCCGCCTTTGAGGCTGTTGGGGTGGACCCACAGCCTCCCTCCTTGTCCTTCCTACCTATCCGGGCCCATGCAGGCGCTGTGACACCAGAGACCAATACCTGGGAGGCATTCTGGAGCCTGGCGGCTGTCCTAAGCCCCGACCAGTTGCTGCACAGGAGTACCTACAACGCGGCAGACTGAGGCATGTGTATACTTGGGGTACGGTGGACACTGCCTGATAGTCTCTGCTGCAGGCGTTGCCTTTGACCCCCTACAGGGCCACTCTGGCCTGCCATACTGCCTGGAGTAAACCTCCCTGATTCTGGAGGCTGATAACTCAGGTGTAGTGGTTGGCAGGGGGAGCACAATGGTGGTACATGGCTAGACTGAGTATTATCTGTGGCTGGTGGAGGTCTTTAAATGTACCTAAATTATCCCATGCCTGCCGTCATGCTGTGCCCTGGTCGGAGAAAGGATACCCAAGGGCCGAGACCCGAAAAATCCCTCTCAGCTGCCAGCCAGCTCACAGAATCCGTGATGGTCCCACAGGACAAGTTGAACTCAATCCTTCTGGCAATTAGGGACTTCAAGGAAACTCTAGAACTCAAAATAGATACAGTGGTGGCCTCTTGAGTGCTGGCCATCAAAAATTGGGAGAGCCCATTGCCACCACTGAACTTAGCCCACACAACCGATCCCCATGACTGAGGACTTAAAGGACCAGATGGCAATGGTTGTGGGCCATGTCCGTGTTCTAGAGGCCCCAGCAGAATACTCTGAGGCTTGTGCCTGTATGAATAACATCTGGGTGGTGGGCATGCCCGAGAAGTCAGAAGGGACAGAGGGACGGATATAGTGGTCTTTCTAGAGACATGGTTGTAAGAGAAATCGGCCTCAGGGTTTGTCCTCCTTTTTCGCATTTGAAAAGGCCCATAGAGCACTGCCCCACCTGACACCTCTGACCACTATGGTGCACACCTTCTACATTTAAGGGACAGAGACCACATTCTTAAATGAGCAAGAGACTTGGAAGAATTGCTGGTTGACAACAGCAGGGTGATGATTTTCCCAGACTTCACTCTAGCGGTACAGAGTCAGAGGGCCTGTTTCCTGGAGGTCAAGCATAAGCTCAGAGACCTTGACATCAAATACACCATGCTCTACCCAGCACGTTTGTGGGTTGTTACTGCCCAGGTTACAAAGTTCTTCTCAGAGCCGAGTGAAGTATAGGACTGGCTAGACTTGAGCCCAGAGGCAGAGGGACTCAGTAGGCGGTCTCAGACCTTATCCCGGAACAGATGGAGGAAGAGTGCAGCATCCTCATTAGAGCAAACACACCAGGAGTGACTAAGCGCTGTTGAAGCAGCAGCTAAGCTCACAATCTCCAGCCCTGAAAGGCACCTGTCAGATATGTGGCTGTGTTGAGTGGTCCAAATACAAGCTTGGAGTCTGACTCTACGCTACACACCATCTGGAGTGAGGCCTTGCCCGTGGTCACCCCGCAAACAGTGGAAGTAATCCACTGACACTTCGATCTCCTGGATCCCCTTGGATCTGGGATGCAAGGACTGCTTTCTTCCCTCTTTTTGCACTGATAGGAATGGGACAACACCCCCTTTCTACTAACTGCCTGGGGGTTTCCCCATGATGGATGATGGGTATCTCAGGGTGGGAGTTGCCTGGTCGGGGATCCTTTGCTTTTTATGGGGACTGTGTCTCATTGCTGCCACCCCTTGGGGGGGTGGAAGGGTGGA
The DNA here is from genome assembly GCF_031143425.1 of Pleurodeles waltl. NCBI lineage: Eukaryota > Metazoa > Chordata > Amphibia > Caudata > Salamandridae > Pleurodeles > Pleurodeles waltl. The sequence goes on from NC_090446.1 coordinate 405,649,713, forward strand.
GCCTTATCCAAAAAGCCATGTCTTGAGGTTCTTCCGGAAGATGGTAAACAATGGGCTTTGTCTGAGGTATAGGGGTAAGTTGTTCCAGCTCTTTGTTGCGATGTAGGTGAAGGATCATCCTCCGCAGGTGGTTTTCCAAATGCAAGGGATAGTAGCCAGAGCCAGGTGAGCAGAGGGATCTGGCGGGAGTGTGGAAGGAGACGCAGTGGTTCTAATAGGCTGGTCCGACGTTATGTATGGTTTTGTAGGTGTGGGTGAGTAGCCTGAAGGCGATTCGTTATTCTATCAGGAGCCGGTGGAGGGTCCTAAGGTGCTGGGAGATATGTTCTTGGTGTGGGAAGTTAAGGACAAGTCTGGTAGCGGCATTCTGGATGAGTTGCAGCTATTTGATGTTTCTCATCGTGGTACCGGGCATAGAGAGCATTGCTGTAGTCAAGATTGCTTGTGACTAAGGCGTGGGTGACTGTCCTGCGGCAGTCTGCTGGGATCCATTTGAAACTTTTCCGGAGTATGCAGAGGGTGTGGGAGCAGGAGGAGGTGACTGAGTTTCTGTCGGGTCATAGTTAGGGAGGAGTCGAGGATGATGCCTAGGTTGCAGGCGTGCTCATTCGGTGAAGGCAGGGTGCTGAGAGATGTGGGCCACCAGGAGTCGTTCCATGCTGAGGTGGCATTTCCGAAAAGTATGTCAGAGTTGAGCTTGAGGCAGCTTGCTCTCCTCCAGGTAGCGGCGGCTTCCATTCCAGAGTGGAAACTCCTTTTGGCCGTGTCCAGGTCTTCGGTGAGCTAAATGATGAGTTGTGTGTTATCGGCGTATGACACGATTTCCATTCTGTGGCTTCCGACGATGGCTGCAAATGGGGTCATGTATATGTTGAAAAGAGTTGGACTCCAAGAGGATCCTTAGGGAACTCCGAAACTGACTCCTGTGGGTTAAGATGTGTAGGGAAGGAGCCTGACCCTCTGAGCCCTTTCAGAGAGGAAGGAGTGGATCCATTTTAGGGCTGTTCCACAGATTCCTATGTCGTGGAGTCTGGTGCATAGCATGCCTGTGGCAGACTGCATCGAAGGCCGCTGAGAGGTCGAGGAGTGTGAATGCTGCAGTGTGGCCACAGTCTAGAAGTGATTGGATGTTGTTGGTGGCTGCAAGAAGATCTGTCTCCATGCTGTGGGACCCGGACTGGGAGCTGTCCAGAGAGTTGTTGACTTCGATGAAATTTTGCAGTTGAGTGTTATGATGTCTTTCTCTAGTACTTTGGCCGGGTAGAGTAGCAACAGATGGGCCAGAAGTTCTTTAGTTCTAATGGCTCGGCCGAGGGTTTCTTCAGGAGGGGGCATACTTTGGTGTATTTCCAGTCCTCTGGGAAGGTGCCAGTGTTGATGGAGCGGTTTATCGTGTTCCGGTGCTCTGGGGCGATGGATGTGCTGGCTCTGACGTAGATGTGGTGCAGGAAAGGGTCTGTGGGGGCTCCGGGGTGGGTGTTGTTCATGATGCTTTCTGTTTCTTCCGTGGTGAGCATGGACCAGCTGTGGATGGTCTGGGTGGGTCGGTCGTAGGTTCTAGTACTGGACTGGTTTCCCGGAGGAAGCTGTTGTAGATGTCTAGGATCTTGTGGTGGAAGAAAGTGGTGAGTTTGTAGCAGAGGTCCTGTGATGGAGGGATGCTGGTGGCTTCGGAGGGGGGATTTATGAACTAGTTTATGACTGATAAAAGTTCCTTCGTGTTGGGTGTGGAGGAGTTGATGTGTTCCCGGAATGCGTTTTTTCTGCGTTCTTGATATGTCAGTGGTGGATGGCAGTTGTGGCTCTGAAGGAGGGCAGGTCTGGTTTGGCTATTCCTCCATTTTTTTTTCTAGGCGCCTGCAGGTGCGTTTTGATTCTTGGAGTTTGGGGGTGAACCAGCTGGCTTTCTTTGGTATGTGCTTGGCCGAGTGTCTGCGAATTTGGTGATCCATGCGTTGAGATTGCATGCTGAGTGTTGGCATCATCAGAGGGAGGCGGGAGGGATTTGGTGAGAGTTGTGGTGAGTGTGGGAGTATGGCTTTCTCCTACCATCCCTGTGTCACAGTGGGTGATCTTGGATTGTGGCATTGCTTGATGGGGGATGATGCACATATGCACAAACATCTCCTGGAATGTACAGGCCTAAACAGCATGGTTGAGTGTTACAAAGTGCTACGGGGAATTCATGTGGAGCTGTTGTAAGAAAACCACTTTAATGCTAAAGAAGGAGCTGCCCTTTGCAGGTGTTTGCCAGGGTTAGAGGGTGTACATCACATACCCGTCCCTTTTCCAGAGGGACTTACATATGGGTGAAGCCGGGCATTCTATTCCAAATCACTAGATGCACGGTTGACATGGAAGGGCCTTACGATATACCAACAGGCGGATTAGATGGTCATGATATCTCATTTGTTAACATCTACGCCCCTAATGTTGACCAATCTATGTTTCTCGACAAGGTGTCCCATGTGCTGGCTCCTTTATTGCCACAAGCACTTCTTATTGGTGGTGATTTTAACTGTGTAGCTAATACTGACTTAGATTGCTCTCACCCACACTTCGGGCCTCCCCAACAGTACGCTTGGCAATGCCCCTGGATATAGTAGATGTTTAGCATCATCCCCACCCGCAGAACAGGGACTACTTCTTCCACTTGATAATGCAGCATGCACTTCACATGCTGCCTTAACACCTTTTTATGCTCACCTGATTTACTTGGGGCTGTCATATCTGTTGAATACTTGGCCAGGACTATATCCAACCACAACCCCTTACAGTTGATGTAACTCTATGGTGGGACAGGTATGTGTATTCCTGTTTGGCGCCTAAAACCACCGAACTAGGGGACCCTACTTTCCAGGAAACAATCAGCGAAGGAATCCTGCATTATCTCAATGAGAATGCTGGTTCTGCTTCTACTCAGCTTGCGGAATTGGAAGCCTTCAAAGATGTGATTTGGGGACCGTGTCAGTCACAATCTGAAGGGCTGTGGCAGACACTACTAAGGGACATTGTCACTCCTGAGTAGAACCTTAAGGAGCTCAAGCTTCTGCGACAGTAGAGGCCTGATCTACAACATGCACTACTGGAGGTAAAGGAGAAGGTGGAGGAACACGTGGAACGCCTCTGCTGCTTTGACTATAAAGTATACATGGTTAAGACACACACTGAAGGGAACAGATCAGGTCCCTTGTTAGCATGGTTGGCCAACCAAGCTTGACTCGGCTCACCGACTTTGAAGTTGATGACGACGGACGCACCTGAATATATATATGCAGAGTGAGATAAACCAGTCCTTTGCTGACTTTTACTCCAGGCGTGTCATCTCCCAGTCCTGTAGGCACCCCCCGGAGTACATCTAGCTGCGTGATAAGCCCGAAGTAGTGTTCCAAAAATAGGAGCCCTTATCTGCACGCAACCAAGGACACTCATCCAGCAAGTTCTGAGTACTACATGGTCATGTCGCCCTGCATGGGGGACTGCCATGCATTCAGCACAAGGGTCAGAACCTGTGGCAAGTCAGGGAGATCTGGTAAACTCAGTATTCCCGGTGCACGGTCCACTGGAAACAGACTGAGTGACCCCGGTTTGAGGGCTGGAGAGCAGATGTACTACACTGGGCGACATGGGAGGGGTTGCATTGCTCTGTGAGGCGCATCAAGGCAGTAGACCCATAGAGTTTGCATAGGCATGAGACACCATACTGGCTGACCTACAGAGGGGTGAGAGTGAGGGAACAGAGGGTGTCTCTGACTAGGAGGTCCAATGGCAGGCCACCTGAATTTACTGGAGGTGGGCCTCTTATAGATACTCCAGGCTGACAGCGCTTAGCTGCCGATGGTGACGTCGCAACCCTCTGGTCTGGCGTTGACCTGCAGGGGTGAGCACCTGACGCAGAGCAGAGAGGATTGCCTTAACCATATCATGCTCCATTGGTCCCCACAGGTGGGGTGAGGGGGAGTGGACACTACACGAGGGGGACATAATGTTGAAATCTATGTGCACGGTTGAGTATTATTATGTGGGACCTTCTCTGTACTCTATCAGTGAGCATGGAAAAGGACTAGTTTTGAACAGCGTGATTGCGCTGGGAGTTTTATGTCCTGTTGTAGTCTGTACTGTTCTTCCTTACTTTCATTATTGTGAGTTGACCAGGTTACACCCTGTACCTGTAATGGTCCATCTTATCCTGTTGATAATAAGGGATTGTGACCATTATTGCGGTTCTGTTGTATGTACATGACAATAAACATTTGTTTAAAAAACGTGTTGAATCACTTATTTGTGTAGCATATACCTACTTGTGCATGCTAAAAAATGCATTTTTTATTTTGTTTTTACAAACGTTCATATTTTCAGGATAATCACTTTATATGTGGATATTAGAAATTCAGCACTGACCTGGCCTTTGTGGACTTGCTTTGAACATTCATGACATACATGAATTATGTTAGCCCTGTATATACAGTACATGTCTCAATCTGAAATGTTTCTTGAACTTTATTAATATGTATTACCAAAAAGAACACTTTTTAACAATGTTAAAACAGTGTGCACCTATGCATGTCTCAATCTGAATTGTTTCTTGAACTTTATTAATACGTATTACCAAAACAAACACTTTTCAAAATGTTTAAAAGAGTGTGCACCTACCCACTTCTAGCTTATGTCCACCACCATGTGTGCATGTACACGTCTTGCTGGAGTGCAGCTAGTGCTCGAACACCTTCCTTCATTAACTGCTATCCCACCTGTGTGCATGCTCTGGCAACATCTTCACTGTGAATGGGCACAAGACCCACTCACCAGTCTGCATCTAGTCACATCTTGTCTGTGTGCATCTAGACATATTTCCTCTTTGTACACCTTGCCCCTTTAAACTGCAAGCAAACATGTATATCACCTGCATCTGCATCTATCATCTGTAGGCAGTCTGGAGCACCTTATTTCTGTGGGCTTGTATCGCTTTCAGCTGTGTGCACCCCCTCTCAAATGTGGGCTTTTAACATTGCTTACCTTTGAGTGAATATAGGCCTGTAACCTGTATGCACCAGTCTCTCTCTAACCAGTTTGTACCCCCCACTCCAGCATATTCTCCACCATCTCTTTGCATACAAGACTCAGGACTAGGTGCACATATCCTCGTAGTACCTGCAGGAACACAGGTCCCAGTAATATTATGCACCTAGTGCCCATGAATTGGTGGGTACAAAGCCTCATCAAACCTGTGTCCTGCAATTCCTTCCTCACCTTTGTCTACTGATTGCTCTATCACCTATATGTGTCCCCAATCTCACCTGTTTGTTTCTAGATTCCTCTCAACTTTGGGCACTCTGCCCCTTCTCACATTTTACACCTGTTCTGTGCAGACAGTAGCAGATATGCATTTCAAAGATAGTCACAGTCATTCACATATTCCTAACATATACAACCTAGTATATATTCTTAAAATGCATATTCCACACACACAAATACATTCTAACATAGGTACAACCAACACACATTCCTCACACATGCAGCAAATCACTCATTTGAAAACTCAGTTATACGCTCACAGTTAAACAAATAAACCATACAGGTTGCAAACCTAAGATCACTCTCTTGACAGGGCTCACAAGCTGCAGTCTAGGACTCGCAGCCTAAATTACATTGATGAAAGACCTACAAGGTAATTGCCTATAAGAGTACAATTAAACATCAATCATGAACTCATCAGGTCTAAAAAAAATACCTTCCAGATTTATACAAATATCACTGCAGAAAACCATTGTTTACCTGTTACAGCAAATCAAATACAGTAATCTGTGACAATTCAGGTTGACAGATCTCTACACATCATGTGCAATTCAAATGGCATCCACATTTGTAAAGATATTTTCTAACAATCACATAAAGAATCAGTGTATCACCCTTTAATAGTACTTCTCCAGTATTGCTATCTTTCATAGAATCACATGCTTCAATAATCCCAGTAGTCGACCTGGGAGTCTCCACAATATCATTATACTAGTAGTACCATGTTAAACAGTCCACAGGCTGTGACCACGGTATCTGTGGGGCTTTCGAGAGCAGTTGATGTTCAATGAACCAGATTTGTCTCAGCCACACAGATGCAATCAGGATTATTTAACAAAGTTCTCTTCTCATCTTTCTCAGCAGTAGAGGAAGAGGCAGAAATGCATGTGCAAATGTTCCTGCCATTGCTATTGATAAGGTATTGCCCCATGACCCTCGTAACATCTGTCTGCTTGCTCAGTCTTGGCATTTGCGATCTATATTTTTTGCAAAAACAAAGATGTTTTGCTTGCTCCGATCCTGAAGATTTTGTAAACCTGCAACTAATACAACTCTCACTTGGACATTCCTGGAAACTGTATTTGAGGGCATCCGCCAAGTCATTGTCCTGTCAGGAGTTATGCCTATAAGAATATATTGTGTTAAATTGCCCACGTCCAGAGAGTTTGAACTTCTCTCTAAAGGCTTTCCAATCTTGTATCTCCCTGTTTATATATGTAAAACATTGTGGTAGTGTTGCCCATTGATATTACCACTGACAATGATCTCATTCATGAAACCAAACAAACTGTTCAAAGCTTTAGCACATTTATATGCAGGTGCCTTTCTTCCCAGGTCCACTTACAGTCATAGCTTGCACATACCTGCAGATGATCACTCCATCCCTCCATGGAAGCATTTGTCATCATTACCAAATTTTCAGGCTGTGTTAAGAAAGGCTGTTCGCTCTATGGGCTTTCTTTGTCCACCACACCAGGGCTTGCTTTACTAGTATCACTTGATTGTCTTTAAAGTATCTGTCTATTTGAGCCCATTGGCAGTCCAGGCCCTCTTGCAGCAGCCTCACCTATAATCGTCAAAATGGAATTAAAGGAATACAAGAGGAGATCATGACTACGAGGTGCTTAAATTGATGTACTGTAAACCATTTCTTTGACCAAGTCTGAATTGCTAAGCCCTGCAATTTGTCTAGTGAAGGACACCTTTTCCTGTCCTTGTGTTTAGCTTAGTTCTTAGAAACTGGTTGAAGATTTGTGTGTATTGACCGAGTACCAATCTGTTGAGTGTGTTTAAAGGACACACTTGATGGCCTAGTTTCTTTAATGTGGGGACTTGCATTGAGTAAGGATTCTTGGGCCAGACTTCAGTCCAAATGGCAGCATCCTGAATTTGTAACAGCAACAGGCCACACAAAAACAAAAGTATTTTCAAAGCTTGGGATATATATATGGAAATATTTATCTTTTTAAGTGTAGTCCGGTGTCCTCTCCCTCTATGAGGCTGAAGAAGCTGTTGCCTGCCTTGTTGTAGGGCTCCCAGCGATCTTGCTGTTTCAGTATAGTTACTGGATTAATGGCACGGAAATGCCCGAGCACTGCGAAACAGGACTCAGTGGATGGGCTCTAACTCTTAAAATGGTGCATGTTTAATTGGCTTTTCCCCCAAATTACATAGCCTAATTTACTCATAAGTTCCTAGTAAGGTACTCGGGGTACCCAGGGCCAGTAAGTCAGTGTCCCCCATCGACTGCAGCAATTGTTGTGCCATCCTGAGTGGGGCAAGGTACAACATGGCTCCAAGTCTGTCACTGCAGACTCGAGCTGCATTTTCAAACTACTAACTCAACTTTGCCATTTAAGGTAATCACAAAGCCCAAACATACCCTTTTCATGTACGTAGGTCCCCCCCATAAGGTAGGCCTAACAAGCCCCAAGAGACTGTTCTGTTTGTTAAAAACTGGAACATATACTTAAAAAAATATATATATATTTGTTATTGTTTTTTAAACTTGCCAATGATATTGGTATAGTGAATTCCCCAACAACATTCACAGTGCCCTCCTCCCCCCATACATGCATTTATGTTGACGTGTAATGGTCTTGAGTTGATAATTCTCTGTTGAGATAAACAGTATGTCACCCATACATAAAGTCCTATGTTTTAGGGGTAGAGGCCAGTTCAGATTCGGAGTCCGAAGGTGGATAAGGCATCCTCCGGGGCGTGGACGTCAGGGGTCCCCATGCTCTCCAGTATCGAGTCCCATTGTGTTGCATTGTCTCTAGGTCTCCGCCCCTGTAGAGCTTCTTGTAACAACACAGCTCCCTCGATTTCCACCCATTTTTCTAAGGCGTTTTGCCATCTAGTTACTTGCGGGCCCGCTGAGGCTTTCCAGTATGAGGTGATTTCTCTTTTGGCGAGGACCAAAGCCAGGTCGATAAACCTGTCAGATGTTTTGAGAGCTGAGGGGCGTGGAAAGTCCCCTAGCAGGGCCACCACAAGGGATAAGCACAGCACCCAGTCAGTGCAGGTAGAAATTTTCCCAAATATTTCTACCCAGTATGAACTGAGCTGGGGGCATCTCCATAGCATATGTACAAGTCCTACCGCTGGTTCGGCACATTCGGGGGCAGCCTATATCGTTTGTACTGTATATTCTGTCTATCCTTTGCGGGGTTAAATAGGACCTATGGTAAATATATAAATTTATTAGCTTGAATCTGGCGTTTCTGGACACTGAGTAGCCCACTGAGATTCTTCAAAAGTGGTATCTAAGGTAAGCATATGCAATCTTGTAGGGATTTATATATTCCTGATATCACTCCTTTCTGTCCCCCTATTGAACAGAGAAGGTTACAACCTCCATGAGTCGGCGGCTCAAGAGTCCCCATTTCCCATGTCTTTTGTGTCATTCTAGTGATAGCGTTGTGGGTAATGAATAATCCGGATGGTAGATTGAACTGATCTTGTAATTCTGTATATGTGTGAAATGTATTGATACCTGTTAGTGTTTGGTTTCCTATAATATGTTTCAAGCAGGTCAGGGGGGTCTCTGGTGCGTATGGAGTTTTTGTGCGGGTACTTTTTAGGTATTGTTCCCAACAGTGTCTTGTCTGATTCCCACTCCAATGGTAACTGTTGTTTTGGCTTCCTGGGATTCAATAATATACCCAGTATTCTGTCGGGTGGGCAATTTAAGGGGAGCCGTAGTCCGTTTGCGACTGGGGGTTCGCTAATTAGTTTTGCTAGCCACTGTAGTTGCCCTGCCCAATAATATACCTCCAGATCCGGGGCAGCCAAACCTCCTTCTGCAGTGGGTCTTTGAAGGGAGTGTAATGCGATTCTGTGCCTACCCAACCCCCATATAAAATTTGTGGTCATAGATTCTATATCTCTGAACACTGCTTTTGGGACTATGAGTGGGATAGTGGAGAAATAATATAGCATTCTGGGCAACACTATCATTTTAAGCAGGGCAGCTCTTCCTGAGACCGTCAGGGGCAGTGTCTCCCAGAAGCACATACTGGCCCTAATCCCTCTGAGTACCCCATGTATGTTTCCTTCTAGCAAGTCTTCCATTTTGTGGTATATATTTACTCCTAAGTACTTAAACGTGTTAGAAGACCAGGGCAAACCCCTTGTGTTGTTAGGTTCAGTGGTGTAGTTGATCATTGCGAAAATGAAGGATTTCCTCCAGTTGATTTGGAGTCCGGAAGCTGCTCCGTAGTTTCCCAGCATCGTCATGGCTCCTGGCAAATCTACCTCCAGGCTTCGGAGGAAAAGCAGCATTTCATCTGCATAGAGGAAGATGTGAGGACTCCAGTTGTTAATTAAGATGCCCCTAAAATACTGTCCAGTTCTGGCCATTTGAGCTAGGGGTTCTACCGCTACTGCAAAGAGAAGGGGAGACAGTGGACAACCCTGTCTGGTGCCCCTACAAACCTGGAAAGGGGCGGATTTAGTATTGCCTGTTTGCACCCTTGCAGTGGGGTTAGTATAGAGAAGTTTTGTCCATCTTACAAATCCCTCATCTAGTCCCAACTATAGCATGGCCTGCTCTAAATAGTCCCATCTCAGGCTGTCGAACGCCTTCTCAATGTCCACTGATATAATCACCGCTTGTGGCATTGTCGGGGGTATAGAGTGGAGAACTGATACTAAGCGCCTAGTATTTTGAGCCGTACTACGTTGTGGACTGAAGCCTGATTGGTCTTGGTGAATCAATGACAGCATATGAGGAAGGAGTCTATTAGCCAGTATTCAGCTTAATATTTTGTAAGAGCGGACATCGGTAGGAGGCCTATCAGGTTTCAGTAGAGTTATCATAATGGCTTCGTTAGTTGATTGAGGTAGGTTATTGTTCTGCATATGGTGTAGAAAGATGTGGGGCTAATAGATCTTGGCATAGGTGATAGAACTCCAAAGGAAGTCTGTGCGCTCCCGGAACCTTGCCCTTTGCCATGCTTTGGATCGCGGTTTTGATTTCTGCGTTCGATATTGGTGCTGCTAGGGCCGAGCTCTCCTCAGTGCCCAAGTTAGGGAGGGCGAGTTCCCCTAACTCCTGCGTCTTGGAGATACTTAGTATTTCGGCGGGAGGCGCATATAATGTTGCATAGTATTTAGTAAAGCTAGCATTTATCGCTTTTTGGTTATAAACGCTATTACCTGGGGTTTCTTCAATTTCAACTATAACTCTTTGTGGTTTTGGGGGTTTAGCACGGCAGGCTAGCAGGGCGCCTGCTTTATCACCCTCTGAGTGTTGTCTGATTAAGTACTGCTTATAGTCGAAGCGAGCTAATCTAGTGTTTGCCTCAATTATTTTGGTTTTGGTTTCATTTAAAAGGGGGGTCAAGTCAGGTTGTGTAGGGCACCTACGCTCGATGTATCTAAGGGAGCCCTCCAGTCGCCGGAGCTCAGTTTCTATTGATTTCCGGACTCCTATATTTTCAGTGATACAAGTGCCCCGCATTACTATTTTGAATGTTTCCCATTCAATGGATCTAGAGGTCGCCGTCCCCGTGTTTTGTTTATAAAATTCGACAATGGCTGCGTGTAAAATGTGTTTGAATGCTTCGTCTTCAAGCATTTCCGCCCTAAGGCGCCAGGTTGGAATCGTTGGTCTCTCTCTACCCCAGGACAGCGAGATCACCAAGGGATTGTGATCTGATATTGTGCAGCTATCACGACATTTTGAATTTCGGGGGATACAAAGAAGGTGTTGAGCCTGATGTGCAAATCATGCACTGTTGAGTAATATGAATAGGCCTTAGTGTGTGGATTGAGTTTCCTCCAGCTGTCTCCTAGTTGCCAGTGTTGTTGCCAATCAGTGAACGATTTAGCGGATTTTAGGGTTTGGGATTGCAATAGGGGCGGATGCGATCTATCCTGGCTGATGTTTGCTATACAATTAAAGTCACCCCCAATTATATTTAAGCCTGCAAGGAATGGGCCTATCTCTAGAGATAGCTTGTCAAAATATTTCCCCTGGTCGTGGTTCGGTGCGTATATACCGCCTATGGTTACTTCTCTTCCCTCTAGTCTCCCACTAACCACTACATACCTTCCTCCTTTGTATGTGATCTTGCGAAGTACCTGGAAGGGCACCCCAGGGCAGATCCATAACAGTATTCCCTTGCGTATGCTGAATAGTTAGTGGCGATTATTTGACCTCTCCATCTTTTTTTAAGAGCATTAACTTCTTGCTCCACTAGATGGGTTTCCTGTAGAAGAGCTATGTCTATCCCTCTGCGTTTGAGATGGCTGTGTATTTTGTGCCGCTTAGACATATTATTTAAGCCTCTGACGTTCCACGTTATTATTTTATACTGTGTAGACATGATCTTGGTGCTTCTTGTTTGTGTTGGCTAGGGTAGAAGTACGAGTTGAGGTGTTTGGATTTATGGTTTAATGGCGAGGTTCTAATTCGAGAATTATCAGCTTCAATAGTGAGAAGTGCATGAGTTACCCCTTTTTCTAATTTAACAAATACAACTCCCAACTCCCTCTCCCCAGGACTGGTCACTAAAACTTTCCCCGTTCAAACCATTGTAACTTATCTTAGTGTCCAATTGGTGGGTGGCGCGCCAGAGACCGAGAGCCTACGCTCCAGGCCATTCCCAGGACCCCGCATGGTCATATCAGCAGCCCAGAGCGTTTTTAATCAGAGTTTGCCGTCTTCCGTGGTTCCGGTAATTACTTCTTCTGTTATGCATGACAAGTTAGTTATGTTCGTGACATTACCCATGAGATTTCTGCTCACTCAGTAAGGAGTTAAATAATTTCTTCCGACGATCTAGGGGTCACTTTTGGCAAGCTAGTGAGGGTGTCCCGTGATGAGATTGAGGAGCCCCCGCAGCTCGAGTCATGGTCCGAGGTGTCACCTGAAGCTTGAGAGGGGGGGAGAATTCCTCCACTCAATGCTGCCGCTGAGTCCACTACTTCACGCATTTCTTGGAGAGTTTGGTGCCTAGGGGGTTCAACCTCCAAGATTCGTTTGGTGGACCTGCTACATTTCCTGCTGGGCGGGTGAGAGGTTCTGGGCCGGAGGCCTGGAGAGTCAATATTCAGGGATTCCAGCCATTCTCTTACCATTTGCGGTGATGAGAAAAAATTTGTTTTACCTTCATATTCCACTCTGAGTTTGGCCGGGAAGAGCATTGCGTATTTTATACCCTTTTCGCGTAGGATGCGTTTGGGGTCATTGAAGGAGGCCCTCTGGATTTGCGTTCCTTTAGTGAAGTCTGGGAAGACCATGACACGCTGGTTATTTAATGTAATTTCACCTTTTAAGCAGGTTTGCGATAGGATGTAGTCTCTGTCTTTGAAGTGTAATAGTTTCACCACTATCGGTCATGGTCTCGTTCCTGGGGGAGGAGGACTACTGGGTACTCTGTGGGCTCTTTCTATTGCGAAAAACGATGAGAGGCCCTCGGGGGCACAGTTTCTTTGAGCCAGTTTTCCAGGAAGTATTCCATGTTTGCTGCCGAGGACTCCAGTCCCTCCGGCACCCCAACCAGTCTAAGGTTGCTCCTAAGAGCGCGGTTTTCTGCGTCTTCTGCCCTGGCTTCCAAGGCTTTGTTCTGGGATGTGAGATCAACAATTTCGGTAGACGATGCCTTCTGCATTGATGTCACCAGTTCAAGAGTCTTTTCTGTCGTTCCCACTCTCTCCATAAGTTTACGGTGGTCATCTCGCAACAGTGATAGGTCCACTGTTAAGTTATCTATTTTTTGTTCGAGTGCTTCGCGTAATTCTCTGATGGCCTGAAGGACCGTGTCCAGTGTCGTCTCCCGATGTGCTGGGCTATTTGAGGGTTGGAATTTGGAGGCTGTCCGGGCATCTTGGTGGCTGTTGGGTCTTCTAGGTCCTGCCCTTCGTGCTTTTTGGGTTTGCCCATTGTTTTAGTCCTAAACGCAAGTTTATGGAGGGAGGGGTCTTCGGTTGTTGCAGTCAGGAGCTCCTTTACTCTAAAGTTTCTGCAGGGCGAGCTTCAACGCATTCCCCAAAGCTCTTCACCAGGTACCAGGGCGGGAATGTTATTGCTGTGCAGGGGGGTCAGGACATTCCTTTCCTCTATTTTGTTTAGGCTTCTGTTGGTCACCCGGTGTCCATAGACAGGTGGGATAGAGGGTCAAAATCCCCCAGGTACTCGCACTCTTAGTAAGATCAGCGGGCGTCAGCCAGCAAGAGAACGCACCCCGCCTCTGCACAGATGGAGGTTGACGCTCCACTTGATGGATCTCCTCAGGTGAATATGTGTGGGCGGGGAGGTCCCAGCTAACGGGTCCGGGTGTCTTTTCTTTAGCTATCTCTCCCCTCAGAGCCCGCAGGGGAGTTTTGAATCTGGCCGCGACTCCTCATCTCACTGGAGCCGTGGGCCGCAGAGTTGGCCGCAAGTCGCTGCTCCAAACCAGGAAGGCTGCTCCGCCTCCTCTCGCCCACACTGCTGCGCCGGTTCTCTTCACTTGTTCCTCCGCATTCTCATGTTTTCATTTCCCCCGGGGGAAGCAAAGGGCCTACCGGCACTTCGGAGTCGCTCCAACGGGGCAGGGGTACTAAGTTCGCGGACGTGGGTCTCCGTCTGTTTTCTCCCCATCAGGGCCCTTCAGAGAAGCCAGAACTCTGACGCGGCCGCCATCTTGGACTTAGGCGGACGCGGGGAACACACGCAAATTCCTCCACATCTGCTGGTCCGATTCAGCTGGTGTCGACCCCACTTTGGCCCGGCGGTTCCCCCATGGCTGGGGCCGTGTTTCGTTGGCCGGTCTGGGCTTTTTTGATGCAAAAATCTGGCTTGGTCCTGTTCCCAGCCCCGGAGCGTCATGCTAGGTGTGCAGCTTCATCGGCTGCAGGCCACGCCAACTGGAACATATACTTTTGTATGTTTTAGCTGTAAAAACCCTAAATTGTAGTTTTTACTGTGAGAAGGCTAGTAGGCCCCATTGGCAGGTACAGTGTTACAGACTGACAGCTCAGCCCTGCTAACTTCTGAATAGGACTACTAAAGTTGGTACTGTAAGATATCAAAACAATCAGTGCATTAAATCTGATTTCATGGTTAAATCGAATGTAATGTCACTGGTAGGCAAAGTGCAACTTTAGAAGTTGTCACTTTAGTTGCCCAAGGTTTCCAATGCCCATTTACTATTGTTCTTGGGGTCTGTCCTGCAGACAGCTTCCTGCCCTCCCGGGGAGAGGTGCTAATGACTCCCAGAAAAGGAAACAATAGAGACCTACCACATGAGGAGGTGTTACTTCCCCCCGGCAGGAAGCCACCCAGGTGTTAGCCCAGAAGGTGAGCTTCAAAAGAAAAGCTGCCTTTGAAGGGCGAATGGGGAATACTTGGGAGAGAATCTGCTCTATTGTTTAGGCAGACAGGCTGGCACTAGGGAAGGGGAAGCCAGTTGTGAAACTAATTTGTCAAAAGCATGTATCCCACACATCAGGGCTAGGCTTGGAAGCTCTGGACGCCAAAAGAGGGGTCCTGTCATCTTTGGAGTGGGCAGAATGGTGCATCCTGAGATAGCCAGATGCCACACTTCCCAGGAAGTGCTCATCAGGAGGGAGTTAACTTGGTGGCCCATTGGCTATCAACTGCATCCTATCATGAAGGCATTTCCTATGCGTAAATAGGGCATCCATGGCTGCCAGAACTAAGATCTAGCCTGGAATGGAAAAAGGACTGAAGGAGGACTGCCCTGCCACACTACGTTCCCGGCAAGAGGCTGCACCGACATGGACTACACATGCTGCACCTGGTGGCTAGCAAAGAAGAGGGGCTGTGCTTGCTCTGTCCTGCTCAAAGTGAGATAGTCTTCAGAGCCCACCCAAAGCAAAGAGGCTCAAAGGGTCAGCCGACTGACCTCTTCTTCGCCACACATGGACAGAACAGCAGAAGAAGCCTGCTAAGTGTGAATGGTAGTCTAGAATGCTGCCCCCCACAGATGTGCTGCACCAGGGACCAGGCCTGACTCTCAGAAGTTGCCCCCAAGTCTGCTGGACCAGGGAGAGTCATCAGAGTGTAACTTTGTGACCCCCAAGGCAAGATACAACCCAGAAAAGGATTTGTCTGCGACTGCAAGACCGGACTACTGGTATTCCAGGTGTGACTGGACTTCAGCCAGACTGGAGAGGACATCGTTGGACATCAAATCCTGTGTCCAGGACCCCTGCAATACAACTTGCCCAACTCTTTGCTGAACACGTTTTTAAGCGTCAAATTTGTTGAATTTGCCAATGCTTGTTTGCAGTTGAGTGAAAGGTGATTTACTATACCTTGTAAAAATAGTCTATTTTTTATAAATTGGTGTTGAAATTATTTGGTGTCTTGTCCAGTTCATCAATTGTTTTGCTGCTGCTTAAATACTTTATACATGTTCTTTTGTGCAAGCCTTGCTGCTCAAAGTCACAGCTCCCAGGGTTAAGCTGAAGTTTTGAAAAATGAACCCTAAGGGTCCTAAAATGGTTAGTGAGTGTATTACATGGTGAGATTGCACAGCCACACCATATGATACACCACATTTCCCCAGAGATAGCTTCAGTATTTTTGTCTTCATCAAGATGATCTAACAGGCCACATCTGCATGTTGAAACAACCTAAAATAGCCAGGGAATTTGCCGCTCTAATAGTTGCTGCTGCCACGGCAGAGACTCTCTTGCCAATGTTGTCCAGGTGCCTAGCTTCCCTCTATGGATGTGCTGAAAAGAGGGATGAAAGGTTTCTAGATCTTCTCTGTGCCACTTGCATAACAATCTCTGCTCTCAGGTGACCTATCAGGCAGCTGGAGTAGTTTTTGGTCCTTTATATTTCTTTTATCAAGATACAAAAGTACTGCTGAGACTGTGGCTGAGTTTCACATAACTTTTGTGAGCCCTTCCTTCCATATACAAGCAATGAGTGGTATTGACCATACTTGTTTCTTTGACTCATCCTTGAAATCGTAGGAAGGAGCCAAACTCTTTGGCTGATAAAGGCAGATCAAAACGTTCAGATGCCTTTTCAATATCATAGAAACCTGCTATCTTGTGGCAAGTCTACAGGTGTTGGTATCAGGGAATCCAGCAAAGAGGCCATATAGCTGTTCAATTATGGTGTTCTCAGAGATAAATGCCCTCCCATCTTGTTCATAATCTATCCTAAAAGCCATTTGTTTCAGTGATTATAGGCACATTACCTGGTTGAAATGTTTGTATTGTAGATGGAATCTGGCAACAGATTCTAGAAGTTGTGCTCGAGGGGAGTCACTGAAGGTATTTTTTGTGGAATCTGATGAACCTCATGCAACTTGCTTTTGTGCCTTTTCAGGAAATGTCTAGAGTAGTCTGACTTCATCATCCTTAGATCTCATACTAAAACTATGGTTATTATCTGGTATTTTATCTGGGTCATGTTACTGGTCATAATATGGTTCGTATTCTACTAGCATAGATGATGGCCTTCTTCTACAAAAGGTTCATATGACCTCAAATTATGTGGTTTTGACCTGTGGTGTGGCAATAGGATATATTTGGTTGTCATCATACTCCTGGCATTTCATCCTTACCTGGCCAGAAGTATATACAGGTCCAGATGGCCCTTCATCCTCCAACCCTACCTTTGACAGAAGACTTACAGGTGGTTGCTCAGAGAGTTTACTAGAGGATGCATGTAGCAGCAATGATCTTTGATGCCATTCTTACTTCAGAGATATATGCAATTTGTGCAGGGGTTTCTTCCATTGATGAGGAGTCTCATTGACAGTGAGGTAAATACAGGGTGCCCGGTTGACGGAGATAAATTATGAGATGTTTCATCGATGTTGATGTCGATGGGTATGTCATCAACACCAAGGGGGTCATTCTGACCCTGGCGGCCGGTGACCGCCAGGGTCATCGACCACGGGAGCACCGCCAACAGGCTGGCGGTGCTCCCGAGGGCATTCTGGCCGCGGCCAGAAAGGGTAAACCGGCGGTCTCCCGCCGGTTTACCACTGCCCTTGTGAATCCTCCATGGCTGCGGAGCGCGCTCTGCAGCCATGGGGATTCTGACACCCCCTACCGCCATCCTGTTCCTGGTGGGTCTCCCGCCAGGAACAGGATGGCGGTAGGGGGTGCCGCGGGGCCCCTGGGGGCCCCTGCAGTGCCCATGCCCATGGCATGGGCACTGCAGGGGCCCCCGTAAGAGGGCCCCGCAAAGTATTTCAGTGTCTGCTAAGTAGACACTGAAATACGCGACAGGTGCAACTGCACCCGTCGCACCCCTGCAACTACGCCGGCTCAATTCTGAGCCGGCGTCCTCGTTGCAGGGGCATTTCCTCTGGGCCGGCGGGCGCTCTTTTGGAGAGCGCCCGCCGGCCCAGAGGAAATGTCTGAATGGCCGCCGCGGTCTTTTGACCGCGGTGCGGTCATTCAGCGGCGGTACCTTGGCGGACGGCCTCCGCCGTCCGCCAAGGTCAAAATGACCCCCCAAGTGTCTCGATGACTTTTGTCAACAGATTTGCTGTCCATGGTGCTGCCAAAGGTCTTGCCGATGATGTTTCCATTTTACCAAAATCTTGGTGTCCTTGGTCTTATCAGTTCTCCTTGACAATGGCGTCAACTGTTTTATTGATGTAGGCTTTCATGCAGATTTCTCCATTACGCATGCTGTAGACAATTTTTGTTTTATTGACTCATCTATGATGAAAGTTTCACTGTAGGTGAGAGAAAGGCAGATGGTAAAACATTTAGTGCCAGATGTACAAAGTATTTTTCTGGTTGCAAACGGGCCATTTGTGACCGTAAAAATGCTTTTTGCTAACTTACAAAATGCAATTTGGTAACTTGTTACCAAATTACATTTCGCATTTGTGATTCGGTATTTGGAAGGAGCGCGTCTATGGCGTCCATTCCGAATACTGAATCAGTATGGTGTATATATTACTGTTTTGCGACCGAATTTCAGTCACATAACAGTAATACTTTACCATCAGTTTAAAACTGGTGGTAGCTCATTCGCAAAGGGGAAGTGGTCTCTAAGGCACCCCTTCGCTTTTGAGAACGTAAGTAATATTTTTTAAGAGCAGGCAGTGGTTACTCAAACTTTGAAACTGCTAAATTAAATTTTTTCTTTTTTAAATGCATCTTGTTTTCCTTTAGGGAAAACGGGCTGCATTATAAAAAAAAATCTTTTATAAAGAAGCAATCACAGATACCTTCCCTGTGATGGCTACGATTCCTAATGGGTCACAAGTTGTGATCCACCTCATTGATATGCATCAGGTAGGTCTATTTGCGACCCACTAGGAATTGCTAATGAAACACAAAAGGCATACATACATTAGGAATACCAAGTTTGTAATTGCAATTTAGAGAGAATCGCAATTAGAAGATTGGTATTCTTAACTTTAGTACATCTGGCCCTCATTTCCTAAAGCTCTGAATAAGGAGCTCTTGAGGTATTTGGAGATGATGGTTCAAGTTGCATTTTTGGCTTTTTCATGGCATGAGATACCTCAAGAGACCTACTTCGAGGTTTTATATTTTTTTGTTGCATTTTTTGTGTGCTTATTTTTTAACTAGATTGGTCTTTTTGAGTCCTACCTGTTTCAGAGATAGCTTTTTCTTTAGATTGATGCCTCTTGTGGGTATTTTTAGATGAATCTGAATCGTTATCTATAAGGCAGTTGCTGCTTGAATTTTGTAGCCAAAGTAACATTAGTGCCTCTCTATCTTTTAAGGTTTTAGATGAGAATTCTCTGTATATCCTGCAGTCTTTTGGCATGTGGGAAGGATGAAGAAAATAAATACAGTATTTATAAGGTTCGTCAATATATACTCTTTTTCCCCACCAGAGCTAAAAAGGCTTTTTTTTTTACAATCAAACTCTAGGATGTAAAGGGTTTTGAAATCCTCTCTGTTAGAAATGGGGTCTCTAGTTGGTAGTAGTTTGCACCCTGTCCAAGTAGGGACCCTCACCCTCACTCTAGTCAGCGTAAGGGAGTTACACAGCTAAGATAACACCTGCTCACTCCCTTGGGTAGCTTGGCTCAGTCAGGCTTATCTCAGAGGCAATGTGTAAAGTATTTGTACACACACACACAGTACCACAGTGAAAACACCACAAAAGTACTCCACACCCATTTAGACAAATAGCCAATATTTATCTGAGTAAAACAAGACCAAAATTCCAACATACACAAGTAAAGATACAAATGTTCTAAGACTAAGGGGGTCATTCCGACCCTGGCGGTAATTACCGCCAGGGCCCGTGGGAGCACCGCCAACAGGCTGGCGGTGCTCCTTTGGGCATTCTGACCGCGGCGGTACAGCCGCGGTCAGAAACGGAAAGTCGGCGGTGTACCGCCGACTTTCCGCTGCCCTGAGGAATCCCCCATGGCGGCGCAGCTTGCTGCGCCGCCATGGGGGATTCCGACCCCCTCACCGCCATCCTGTTCCTGGCGGTTTCGACCGCCAGGAACAGGATGGCGGTGAGGGGTGTCGTGGGGACCCTGGGGGGCCCTGCAGTGCCCATGCCAATGGCATGGGCACTGCAGGGGCCCCCGTAAGCGGGCCCCACTTTGAATTTCAGTGTCTGCTCAGCAGACACTGAAATTCGCGACGGGTGCTACTGCACCCGTCGCACACCTTCCACTCCGCCGGCTCCATTCGGAGCCGGCTTCATCGTGGAAGGGTGTTTCCCACTGGGCTGGCGGGCGGCCTTTTGGCGGTCGCCCGCCAGCCCAGTGGGAAACCCAGAATGACCGCTGCGGTCTTTTGACCGCGGTACGGTCTTCTGGCGGTCCCAGCTAGGCCGGCGGCTACCGCCGCCAGCCGGGGTCAGAATGACCCCCTAAATCTTAGTATAGCCCTTAGAAACAGACTAACTCCAAATGGGGCTATCACGGCGTCTTGACAGAATCGTTCAAACAGTCCAAAACCACTTGAGAGGGAGTACGGGCCGGTCACAGAGTCGCACAAACCACAAGTACAGAACCATTGAAAATGACGAGGAAACAAAGACGTTGCACAGAGTCGGGAGGTGAGGCGACTTTGGAGCTGGTGCGGTGTCAGTTCCTTACTGCTACCGGGGAGGTGAGGCATTGATTCCTTACTGCCAGGCAGGGGAGCTGAGGCATTGGATTCTTAAGGTTGCAGAGTAGGTGATGCAGCATCAGTGGCGAGGCATTGGTTCCTTACAACAAGGCGGGGTTGATGGATCCAGTCAGTCAAGATGAGAAGCATCAACTTTGCGGTGTCGCTATCACAGGTGCTGCCGGGAGTCAGGTGTGTCAGACTTTGGGAACATGGCACTCAAGAGTCGTGCCGTAGCGGGCTTTCGGAAGCGATGCGGCATAGTCAGGTCTGTGCATCAGGTTGTGGTCGATGCACTCAGCAGGGACCACGGCTCTGGTGCAGGCAGCACGGAGTCAGAGAGAAGCATGGGTTATGAAGTCGGTCTGGAGTCGCCGTGCTTAGTTTCTTCTTGGTTGCACCAGAGCTCACTTCCAAGGGCCCAGGAACTGGATTTGTCACCACTTGGTAAGTTAGGAGTCTCAGCAAGAGAGCCCTGGCGCTGGTAGATGAAGTCTTTGATGGCCTGAGACTTATTAACAGGAGGCAAGCTCAGTTCAGGCCCTTTGAGAAGCTTGGAAAGCATGATGTAGAAAGCCAAGTCCAGTCCTTTCACTCCCAGGACAGAAGCAGCAAGCAGCAGGGCAGCACAACAAAGCAACAGGCAGATGGGCAGTCCCTCCTATAGCATCCAGCTCTTCTTCCTTGCAGAATGTTCTCAGTACAGAAGGATTCTAAATTTGTGAGTAAAAGGTCCAGACCTTATACCCATTTCTGTCTTTGAAATAGGCAAACTTCAAAGAAACATCTTTGTAGTGCATAAGACCCTGCCTTTTCGGCCCTGGCCCCAGACACATTCCAGGGGGTGGGAGACTGCTTTGTGTAAGGACAGGCACAGCCCTCTTCAGGTGCAAGTGTCAGCTCCTCCTACCACTCTAGCCCAGGAAGACCCATCAGGATATGGAGGTCACACCTCAGCTCCTTTTGTGTGACTATTTAGAGTGAATTCACAAACAGCCCAACTGTCCTCCTGACCCAGACGTCTATTCCACAGACAGGCAGAGGCACAGAATGGTTAAGCAAAAAAATGCTCCCTTTATAAAAGTGGCATTTTCAAACTTACAATTTAAAAATCAACTTCACCAAAAGATGTATTTTTAAATTGTGAGTTCAGAGACCACAAACTCCATATGTCTATCTGCTCCCAATGGAAAATTACACTTGAAAGATATTTCAAGAGAATCCCTAAGTTAACCAAATTTGGCAGTTTCAGTATCATGACTTGTAAAATACGCTAGTACATGTCCTACCTTTTAAATACACTGCACCCTGTCCATGGGGCTGCCCTGGGCCTACATTAGGGGTGACGTACATGGAGTAAAAGGGAAGGACTGGGCCTGGCAAGTGGGTGCAGTTGCCAGGTCAAACTGGCAGCTTAAAACTGCACACACAGACACTGCAGTGGCAGGTTTGAGACATGTTTACAGGGCTACTCATGTGGGTGGCACATTCAGTGCTGCAGGCCCACTAATAGAATTTGATTTACAGGCCCTGGGCACACATAGTGTACGTTATTAGGGACTTACTAGTACATCAAATATGCCAATAATGGGTAAACCAATTACCAATACAATTTAGCCAGAAAGCACTTGCACTTTACCACTGGTCAGCAGTGGTGAAATGCCCAGAGTCCTAAAGTTAGCAAAAACTAAATTCAGCACAGGATCAAAAACAGGAGGTCAGAAGTGAAAGGTTTGGGGATAACCCTGTAAAAAGGACCACTTCCAACACACTCTAAATTTTGTCCCATAAGTCTGAATGTATTCTGAAAATGAACCTATCTGAGGGGATGTGAGCAGAGCTTAATGGGACTCACTTCACAAACATGCAATATAAATCTGAAGGACTGTGACCTCTTACGGTATGGTCTTCATTCTGTTTCCGATTAGTTGGAGTTTGGTTCTTCAAAAACAAAAAAAATTAAAACAACATGACAAGTTTACTAAACAGCTGGGGTTATAGCTTATGGGCTTTGTAAAATAGTACTGCTAGTACTATAATGATACCGCAGGACTCCCAGGTCGATGACGGAGACGATTCAAGCATGTGAATCTATAAAAGATTCCGTACTGGAGAAGTTGCTTACCTCTGCCTTCATTTCTCCATCAATGGGATCTTTTTATGGATGCACATGTATGAATAATTCCCCCTTTATCAGGCTGGGAATCCTCAATATGAAATGTTTAAACAGCAGTGTTAATTTGCACTGATTTGACTTGCTTTGACTATGGTCTATCTTTAGCACATTTTGAACAAAGGATGAACAGAATAAATGGGCCTTATTTACAAAGGGAGGCGGACGCTTCAAATGTGAATCTAGGCAATATACCAACGATGGACCACTGTACAAGGTAACTTGTTTCTATTATAGGCTCTTTCATAAATTTACTTTTTTACATTACATGCTGAAAGCAGTAAATTACATTAATGTAAAAAAGAGCATTTAGGCTCATCATAGCTTTAAAAATTTCCCAGCATCACCAGTGCCACAGCCATCTCTTATCTCAACTGTTTCCTGGCAGGAGTGCTCTGTGAAAGACTGTGTGAATTGTTGGTTGCAGCTTTGCAGTAACTGAGCCTGAGACCAACTAGCAAATCTATGGTCGAATGAACTCCCACCTTTTAGGTCTCACATGTGAGGTTGCTTTAGTAATTTTGTTAGCTCTCAGTGGGCGTACAGCCCACCCGTTGCTTACCGTTAGTTGACTTCATTGTCACCTCATTTCCTTACTTCTTTGGTCAGCGTGTACCAGCTTCACTTTCTCTGTGTGTTTGTGCCTCTCCTGGAGTACCACCCAAGTATTTACATTCTTTCACTGCTCGTACTTTTGGAGCTAGTTGAAGCACTCCACAAGAGTGCATTCGTTTGCAGGCTGTCTCCTTTTTGTGTTTTTATTACCCTGCCACCCTCCCGTCCCTATTCATATTGTTGCTTGCTTCCCATCACCCTCCCATCCCTTTCCATGTTATTGCTAGCCCCTCTCCATTTGGTGTTTGCCCCTCTCCCCCTCTCTGTGCTGCTTTCCCCACTCTCACCCTGGTGGCTGGTTGCTTGCACCAACACACACCGCTCCTACACATTGTTTGTGCCACCCACGACATCCTTCGTTATTTCTTTCCCCCTTCCAACCCATCGTGCATGTTTGCTTACCCTCCTCTTACTTGAAAATGCAAGCACTGGTAAAGCCAATAGGTCTTGCAGACACAACTTATTGGCTTTGTCAATATTTTTGGCCATGTTGAACGGCAGAGCAGTTGCTGTGAAGCATGGCTGAAAGTTTTTAAAATAGAAAAAAAGCAATATGATGTGGACGATGCTGGCTGCGTCACTGAGCTGTTTTTAGCTCTTGCCTGAGACAGCGCATGTGCAATGTTGCACAGAAGATAGCTGCTCTGCTGCATGGCTTAAAGTTTTTATAAAAGCAAAAAAATGCTATGACATGAACAACGATGGCGGTGCCATTTCACTTTTTTAGGTCTCGCCTGAGACAGTGCATGCGCTGTTGCTCACAAGACATTTCGTATACATATAACAGGTTTAAAGCCTGCCCATTGCTTACCGTTTACTGGCTTCATTGTCTGTCTTATTCGATGGTTTTTGTTTGGTCAGGACATGCTGGCTTCACTTTGTGTCCCCCTCTCCCCCACTGTCCTTAGAGCATGACCCAAGTACTGCTTCTTTTCCTTGGGCATTTTCTTTCCCTGCTTCCACTTTGTCTTGGTCTACTTCTTCAATTTACAGCACGTCATGAGGATGCATGTGTGGTTAGGTTGTTTTGCTCATAGTTTTGCCCTGTGCCGTTGTTTTCATCATGTTTCCTGTGTTTTGTGTTTGTTTATTTTTCCTTTCCATCCTCCCTCCTTCCACTCTTTGGTGCAGCATACCACAAGCAGTCCACAGTTTACGTCACGTTTAACAAAGACTTTGAAATACACTAATGCTTTGGGCAATTAAGTATTCAGTTGTCTGGTTTGGAATAAAGTACTTTTTTGCCACGTTTTATAATTTATAGGATGGCTCGGTCATGATTAAAATCTTTTACACAAAAAACATGGTGGGTTTTATATTGGTCTATGTTTACGTGTTTAAAGGTCGGATAAAGCACTTTAACATGAAAATAACGCATTGTAAAGGGATTTTTTTTTTTTTATTTGTTTGGTCGCTCCTATTACCCTTCCTATCGTAGCTTATTGTGTACATTGTAACAAATATTACCATACTACAAAATTATAGGCAATCCCATACCATATTTAGAATCACAGGCCATACCATACTACGCCATCCCATATTTACAATCACGGGTCATACCATACTATGCTATACTATATAATGATAGGCCATACTATAACACAAAATGACAGGCCATGCCATACAGTGACATACCATCCCATACTCTACAATGCCAGGCCATACCATACAATGATTGGCCACACCATACCGTACAATGATAAGCCAAACTATACTATACAATGACATACCATACCTTATAAACAATGACAGGCCATAACATACAATATATACAGGGAGTGCAGAATTATTAGGCAAGTTGTATTTTTGAGGATTAATTTTATTATTGAACAACAACCATGTTCTCAATGAACCCAAAAAACTCATTAATATCAAAGCTGAATATTTTTGGAAGTAGTTTTTAGTTTGTTTTTAGTTTTAGCTATGTTAGGGGGATATCTGTGTGTGCAGGTGACTATTACTGTGCATAATTATTAGGCAACTTAACAAAAAAATATATATACCCATTTCAATTATTTATTATTACCAGTGAAACCAATATAACATCTCAACATTCACAAATATACATTTCTGACATTCAAAAACAAAACAAAAACAAATCAGTGACCAATATAGCCACCTTTCTTTGCAAGGACACTCAAAAGCCTGCCATCCATGGATTCTGTCAGTGTTTTGATCTGTTCACCATCAACATTGCGTGCAGCAGCAACCACAGCCTCCCAGACACTGTTCAGAGAGGTGTACTGTTTTCCCTCCTTGTAAATCTCACATTTGATGATGGACCACAGGTTCTCAATGGGGTTCAGATCAGGTGAACAAGGAGGCCATGTCATTAGATTTCCTTCTTTTATACCCTTTCTTGCCAGCCATGCTGTGGAGTACTTGGACGCGTGTGATGGAGCATTGTCCTGCATGAAAATCATGTTTTTCTTGAAGGATGCAGACTTCTTCCTGTACCACTGCTTGAAGAAGGTGTCTTCCAGGAACTGGCAGTAGGACTGGGAGTTGAGCTTGACTCCATCCTCAACTCGAAAAGGCCCCACAAGCTCATCTTTGATGATACCAGCCCAAACCAGTACTCCACCTCCACCTTGCTGGCGTCTGAGTCGGACTGGAGCTCTCTGCCCTTTACCAATCCAGCCACGGGCCCATCCATCTGGCCCATCAAGACTCACTCTCATTTCATCAGTCCATAAAACCTTCGAAAAATCAGTCTTGAGATATTTCTTGGCCCAGTCTTGACGTTTCAGCTTGTGTCTTGTTCAGTGGTGGTCGTCTTTCAGCCTTTCTTACCTTGGCCATGTCTCTGAGTATTGCACACCTTGAGCTTTTGGGCACTCCAGTGATGTTGCAGCTCTGAAATATGGCCAAACTGGTGGCAAGTGGCATCGTGGCAGCTGCACGCTTGACTTTTCTCAGTTCATGGGCAGTTATTTTGCGCCTTGGTTTTTCCACACGCTTCTTGCGACCCTGTTGACTATTTTGAATGAAACGCTTGATTGTTCGATGATCACGCTTCAGAAGCTTTGCAATTTTAAGAGTGCTGCATCCCTCTGCAAGATATCTCACTATTTTTGACTTTTCTGAGCCTGTCAAGTCCTTCTTTTGACCCATTTTGCCAAAGGAAAGGAAGTTGCCTAATAATTATGCACACCTGATATAGGGTGTTGATGTCATTAGACCACACCCCTTCTCATTACAGAGATGCACATCACCTAATATGCTTAATTGGTAGTAGGCTTTCGGGCCTATACAGCTTGGAGTAAGACAACATGCATAAAGAGGATGATGTGGTCAAAATACTCATTTGCCTAATAATTCTGCACTCCCTGTATATATATATATAATGACGGACCATAATATACAATGACAAGCCATACCATACAAGTCAATGACAGGCCATACCATACAAGTCAATGACCGGCCACACCATACCATAGCATACAATGATCAGCCACGCCATATTATACTATACAATGACAAACAACACTATACCACGCAATGACATGCTACAACATACCATACAATAAAAAGGCCACGCTATATTTTATAACAGGATATATCATACTACACAACAGTCCATACCATGTCATACTACACCATGCAATGACAGGCCACACCGTACAATGACAGGCCAAACTGTACCATAGTATAAAATTACTTTTAACGAGGATTTCAAAATACAGTAATGCTTTGCGCTATTAAGTAATCACTGGTCTGGTTTGCAATAAAGTGCTTTTTTTTTCCACGTTTTATCATTTATAGGATGCCTTGGGCATGATTAAAATCTTTTACACTAAAAACATGGCGGGCTTTACGTTGGTCTATGCTTACATGTTTAAAGGTCGGATAAATATTCTGGAATGAAAATAACACATTGTAAAGTTATTCTTTTATTTTTTATTTTTTAACTTGTTGTACAGGGGCCTAGAAGGGGAAAAGGGGGCTGCCCTTTTCCAAGTTGAAGCACATCGAGGATTCATATGAATTTTTATACTTGATTTGTCTTTTGTGCCAACCACATATTTTAGCTCTGGCTACCGTTTTTTGGTTGAAATTTCCAGTCCTATTACAACTTTTCAGTTTCACGAGTGCCAGAAACACAAGTTCTTGGGCTGGACTGAAAAATGACATAACCCCTTCCTTCATCATGGGAAGGGGTTACTGTTTGAATTTTTCTGCCTTATTCAAGACAATCCCGCATTCATAAGCACATCAAATCTCACAGGTCATTCACTCCTTTGCGATTTGATTCCTGTGCATGGAATCTGTAACATCCTTTAAAGCAGGTCTATAAGCTGCACATTATCAGTTTCACCGTTTCCTCCACCCTAACCCATCACACGCTCCTGAACAAAGATTCCTATTTAATAGTCGTTAATGAAAGTTGCTGTGGCATGACCCAAGGCCAACCATATTTGTGAACTTTATCAGACAGTGAAGTGTGTGGAATAACATTGTATCCCCCGCCTCGAAGAGTACTCGAAAATATCCTTTGGCCATAAACAGAGATAGTGAATATGAGTTTTGAAAGGATAAGTACGATGTAATTATAGTATAAAAAGAGTTTGTATTTACTTGAGCGGCAGAAACATTTGGGCCCATATTTATACTTTTTGACGCTAAACTGCGCTAACGCAGTTTAGCGTCAAAAAATTTAGCGCCGTCTAACGCCATTCTGAAGCGCCATGCGGGCGCCGTATTTATGGAATGGCGTTAGCCGGCGCAAGCAGACCGGCGCTGCCTGGTGTGCGTGGAAAAAAACCACGTAGACCAGGCAGCGCCGGCGTTGGGAAAAAATGACGTTAGGGCGTCTTAAAATGGGGCAAGTCAGGTTGAGGCAAAAAAATCGCCTCAACCCGATTTGCGCCATTTTTTTACGACGCCCAGATGCCATTTCATGACTCCTGTCTTAGTAAAGACAGGAGTCATGCCCCCTTGCCCAATGGCCATGCCCAGGGGACTTATGTCCCCTGGGCATGGTCATTAGGCATAGTGGCATGTAGGGGGGCACAAATAAGGCCCCCCTATGCCACCCAATAAAAATAAAAAAATATAAAAATTATACTTACCTGAACTTACCTGAATGTCCCTGGGGTGGGTCCCTCCATCCTTGGGTGTCCTCCTGGGGTGGGCAGGGGTGGCAGGGGGGGTCCCTAGGGGCAGGGGAGGGCACCTGTGGGCTCATTTTGAGCCCACAGGCCCCTTAACGCCTACCCTGACCCAGGCGTTAAATAGTGGCGCAAATGCGGGGTTTTTTGACCCGCCACCTCCCGGGCGTGATTTTTGCCCGGGAGTATAAATACCACGCATTTGCGTCGCCATCATTTTTTTAGACGGGAACGCCTTCCTTGCATCTCATTAACGCAAGGAAGGCGTTCACGCAAAAAAATGACGCTATTTGCCCATACTTTGGAGCTAGACGCGTCTAACGCCAAAGTATAAATATGGCGTTAGTTTTGCGCCGAATTTGCGTCGAAAAAAACGACGCTAATTCGGCGCAAACGGAGTATAAATACGGGCCTTGATTTACAGACAGCCCATTCACCGTCAAATTCAAATGCTCCGGCAGACGCAGTACCCTAGTCATTTTACAGACTTTTCACACACTTACTACAATTTATCAAACACCACTAGCATAGTGCACTTTTTCAAAAACATCTGATCTGGCCTTTTGACTGTTTTTAAAATTGTTTCTAAGGCCATGCTTTTTTATGACAAAGCTCCCACCTGGAATAATGCAGCACTTGCATAGGAGGGACCACGCTCGACCGGGGTCCTTGGTGCAGAGCTGCAATTCTGACTCTTATGTATTTGATCTCTAGCAGTGAACTCAAGTCCTTTGAAATGCTACCGGGCACATTTGTCTTGCAGCATACTCAACAATGGCGATATATTCAAGTACATAATTGTCTGCTGAGTTAATTGGGTCCCCAACCCTGGACCATTCCCTGTTCCCCGGTGCTCTCTTACCTCAACACTTGGGGTCAGTTTAAAGGCGAGATGTCTGGATTATATAACCTCCTGATTCATCATCTTCACTCTCAGCCACAACTGGCTAGCCTCAGGACAACCTGGCAGGCACGTCTGCAGGTGGAATATGATGAAGAAGACTGGGCAGAACTTTTGGAGGCCCTAGAACAAGGAGTCCATGAGGCATGGGTGAAACTCAGTCTTTTCAAGAGCCTTCAGGGCTGGCACTGAACCCCAGCATGTCTCCAGGCTTACTCCCTCATTCTGCCTAGTGGCGATGTGAATATGCATCCTGTGATATTGTCCATATTTTGCAGGACTGTCTCACCATACACCCCTTCTGGACAGCAGAGAGTCTACACTCCTGGAATCAATGGATTTGCGCCCGCCACTTCCAGAACCCCTAAGTCTCTTCCATGGCTTATCAGACATTCGCTAATTGACCCGCCATGCTCGTCGATCACTGGTCACTGCTCTTCCAGCTGCAAAATCTGTATTTTGTGACACTGGCACTGTCCACAATTGCCGTCACATGAGGAATGGCTTGCGGAGATGTACAAGACCGTGTCATATAAAAAGATAATTTACAGTTTAATGGACAAAACAAATACTTTTCTTTTTTGGTCCGCCTTTTTGCAAGATGCCCCCTTAACCCCATAGTACACTCAGACTCATTAAAATCATTGTACACTACCCCTCCCCTCTTTTTTCCCTGCTTTGTAGTTTTCATCTTCCTTCCTTTCTTTTTCTGTCCTTCTTCCCTTTCTTTTTTGCTTTCTTCCTTCTATAGCGTATTCTCTCACCCCTCTCTTCCTTTTTCTACCTCTCATAAATAATATATATCTTTTGTTTGCTATTGGTGCATGTATCACAATCAACATTTGTATTTCTATATGGGTATAAGCTGGACTTGCATGTCACTGTATTTGCAGATATTTCTCAAATCTTATTTTTACCAATAAAATAATTGATACACAAAAAACTATTTCTGGACTATGTCTTCCAACCTTTCATTCCTTGATTTCAAGATTTCAAGTTTATTTGGCGGGTTTCCTATAGTCCATTTTCTGATTGGTTGTGGCATTCTTATTTGTCTCCTATTAAATAAACAAACCACTCCAACCGACAACACGGAGATCAGTTATCAATTGGAGAAGAAATGCAGAAAACTCTGACATTCTATCTTGGCTTTGAATGACTGTCAGTTCTAATTAAGTGCCTGACTCTGTCCTTCCACAAAACGAGTGCTCCACAAGTGAGACTAGGCTTCTGGTGCATGAACTGCATTCAAGAAATCATCCTGGAATTAACACCAGAAGTATCCCCTACGACTTTCGTCAAAGTAAAACAACTTGTAAAACCAATGAAGTGGCACCAAGCATATTCTCAAGCACCAAACCTAACCATAATGAAGGAAAGTCAATAGGATTGACAAATCTCAAAGTTCAAACCGTCAACAACTGCACTGCTTGAACAACCTGTTTCTGCAGAAATCAATGCAGAAGCAATGTCTCCATGCGCAAGTCCTTCGGAACCACAAGATCTGTTCCAGTGCATTTACCAAGTAGCTGGTGCAAAGACAGAGAAGTAAACACTGCATTGAGCATTCAGAGTATTCATCTGTAAATCCTCCACAACTTGTCACAAAAGCTCCTGAATATTACGGGCACTATATGCCAGTCACAGATTGGAGAAAAAAATTAGTGAAACATCCAATCATGTTTCAACATGAGAGGGCAAAAAGACTGCTCCTGCCTGCTTCTCTGAGACAGAATGACGAGAAATGTAGTTGGAAAGTTTGTACCCTTTTCCATTTTCTCTTTCTGTGAACCCAGCTCCAGTTGTTACAAACCATACATATTGCCTGGTTTGTTATTTTATCAACATGTGTATATTATCTAAGTGTGTCTTTTTATGGTTTATGCTTTTATGTGCAATAATGTAAAATTTTCTAGTTTTCATAAGGGAAAGTTGCAATTCTGTTAAGGACTCTGAGGCGAGGACTATGCTTTCTTCCTTCCTTTTTATTATGCCCAATAAGAAGCAGCAGCCATTAGAGTACCAAGGAAAACTAATTTTTCCAGCAACACCTGGAAGCCAAACAATAATAACCTCAGCCAATCATAACGCATTTGTGCACATAAATTCCTTTTGTTTCTCTTATAACCCCCTTTTTCTACGCGCCAGTCATGCCACTGCACGTTCCTCATGAATCCTGTTTGGAACTGTTGACCCCTAACTAGAAAGGAACATAGAATGTAAATTGTACTTTAACAAATCCCAAAGCATCACTACAGTCTGTACGCACCAGTATCTAAGCACATAAGGTACATCATTTAAAATCCAGCATCTCATCACGAACATATAGTTCTATTATTAGGCAAGCAAAAGAGAATTACTTACTGACTACATGAGGAAATCAATGAGGTATCTCGCCAGGTGGGATAATCTTCGCCCACACTCCTTAATAAAATTCAAACTTTCCTTTATGGAAGCCAGGACATTTTGCATCTTACATCAGGACCAGGAGTGAGGATTATGCTAGTTCAAAGCTTGCTCACACCAACTGAGCCAATTGTAGCACTGGCTGAAAATAAAGCCAATTGAATGTAGAGACAGAGGAACAATCTCCTGCGTTCATAATGTCCTCTAGATAAGCGCCCAGGCAGAAAGCTTTTGAAGCCATGGCCACTCTAACTGAACACCCACCTTGCCCAACGAGCTATAGTGGGTGAGGAGACCGCTTTGTTCAGTTTACTCAATGCAATGAGCAATTCTTCCATCAAAGCCTCGTATCTTTTTAAACACTGATCAACACAACATGGGGGGAGTCACTGAATGTCCGGTATGAGATAGTCCTAGTATTGGACTTTGTTCACCTACTGACTGTAGGAGAGACCCTTTCTGTGATGAATACTCTACCTCTGATCTCGAGGGCCCTCACATCCAAGACCCTCCTGCATTACACAAGGGATAGGAGTATGGCCAGTTTCACAGAAAGTTCCTTCTGTGACTAAAATCTGCTGGGTTGCCAGGACATGAATAGGTTAAGTACCTGTTTAACATCCCAGAAATTAGAAAACTATGGTCTAGGGGAAGAGAACAGCGAATCTCCTTAAGAAATCTTTGCACAACACAGTGCTCCCCCACTGGGGTCCCATCAACCAGCGCATGTTCTGTCAATTTGGCAGAATGGAAGGAATTAATCGACCTGTCGGCATATCCCTCTGTCACCAGGCTGGACAAAAAAAATTGATGACCTGAACTATATTTGTGAGCACAGCATCCACACCCCATCATAAAAGCCAACCCATCCATCTTTCAACAGCACTTTCGGCAGCCGCCATCTTTGAGAGTCAGCGGTCTAGCTGATAAAGTCTAGACCCTGATAAAACGCGCGATGCTGCGGTCACGCAGCAGACGCGTGCAGCGGGCGTGCCTAAGGCAAGCCCGTCTGCGCCAGAACGGGCCCGGGGCCAGTACCCCTGGCCCAGTTAGGACTATAGGCCCTACCTATGCCCTGGAGACCCTCTAGAACCTTAGACCTCCCATTCCTGAAGCCTGTCAGGTGTGTCCTGACTTGAGGAAGGGTATGTGGTCCTGCCCTGCTTGTAAGTGCAGCATCATAAAGTAATAATAAAAAAAACTCCCTTTATTTATATACAAAATTAATTAACATAACTCAGATACCCCTATCAGAATCATAAGAAGGACAGAAAGAGTGTCAAAAGTTAGTGCTCGTGTAAAAAAGAAAAGAGAAGAAAATCAATCTCCCACTGGCTGATAAAAACACAAGTTCGTAAGAGGAGCCTGTTGGTGTGGAATGTCGTGTCATTTCTTGGAATGTTGTGTCTTTTCTTGGAATGTCATGTCTTTTTTTGGAATGTCGTGTCTTTTCCTGGAATGTCATGTCTTTTCTTGGAATGTCATGTCTTTTTTTTAAATGTCATGTCTTTTCCTGGAATGTGTGGAATGTCGTGTCTTTTCTTGGAATGTCATGTCTTTTCTAGGAATGTCATGTCCTTTTTTTGGAATGTCATGTCTTTTCCTGGAATGTGTGGAATGTCGTGTCTTTTCTTGGAATGTCGTGTGGAATGTCATGTCTTTTCCTGGAATGTCATGTCTTTTCTTGGAATGTGTGGAATGTTGTGACTTTTCTTGGAATGTCATGTCTTTTCCTGGAATGTGTGGAATGTCATGTCTTTTCCTGGAATGTGTGGAATGTCGTGTCTTTTCCTGGAATGTCATGTCTTTTTTTGGAATGTCATGGCTTTTCTTGGAATGTGTGGAATGTCGTGTCTTTTCTTGGAATGCCATGTCTTTTCTTGCAATGTCATGTCTTTTTTTGGAATGTCATGTCTTTTCCTGGAATGTGTGGAATGTCGTGTCTTTTCTTGGAATGTCATGTGGAATGTCATGTCTTTTCTTGGAATGTGTGGAATGTCATGTATTTTCCTGGAACGTCATGACTTTTTTTGGAATGTCATGTCTTTTCTTGGAATGTCATCTCTTTTCCTGGGATATCATGTCTTTTCCTGGGATGTCATGTCTTTTCCTGGAATGTGTGGAATGTGTCTTTTCTTGGAATGTCATGTCTTTTCTTGGAATGTCATGTCTTTTTTTTTGGAATGTCATGTCTTTTCCTGGAACGTGTGGAATGTTATGTCTTTTCTTGGAATGTGTCGAATATCATGTCTCTTATTGGAATGTCATGTCTTTTCTTGGAATGTCATGTCTTTACTTGGAATGTCATGTCTTTTTTTGGAATGTCATGTCTTTTCTTGGAATGTCATGTCTTTTTTTGGAATGTCATGTCTTCCTGGAATGTGTGGAATGTCCTGTCTTTTTTTGAAATGTCGTGTCTTTTCTTCGAATGTCATGTCTTTTTTTGGAATGTCGTGTCTTTTCCTGGAATGTGTGGACTGTCGTGTGTTTTCTTGGAATGTCATGTCTTTTCTTGGAATGTCATGTCTTTTTTTTTGGAATGTCATGTCTTTTGCTGGAATGTGTGGAATGTCTTGTCTTTTCTTGGAATGCCATGTCTTTTCTTGGAATGTCATGTCTTTTTTTGGAATGTCATGTCTTTTCCTGGAATGTGTGGAATGTCGTGTCTTTTCTTGGAATGTCATGTGGAATGTCATGTCTTTTCTTGGAATGTGTGGAATGTCATGTATTTTCCTGGAATGTCATGACTTTTTTTGGAATGTCATGTCTTTTCTTGAAATGTCATCTCTTTTCCAGGGATGTCATGTCTTTTCCTGGGATGTCATGTCTTTTCCTGGAATGTGTGGAATGTGTCTTTTCTTGGAATGTCATGTCTTTTCTTGGAATGTCATGTCTTTTTTTTTGGAATGTCATGTCTTTTCCTGGAATGTGTGGAATGTTATGTCTTTTCTTGGAATGTGTGGAATATCATGTCTCTTATTGGAATGTCATGTCTTTTCTTGGAATGTCATGTCTTTTCTTTAAATGTCATGTCTTTTCCTGGAATGTGTGGAATGTCGTGTCTTTTCTTGGAATGTCATGTCTTTTCTAGGAATGTCATGTCTTTTTTTTGGAATGTCATGTCTTTTCCTGGAATGTGTGGAATGTCGTGTCTTTTCTTGGAATGTCGTGTGGAATGTCATGTCTTTTCCTGGAATGTCATGTCTTTTCTTGGAATGTGTGGAATGTTGTGTCTTTTCTTGGAATGTCATGTCTTTTTTTGGAATGTCATGTCTTTTCCTGGAATGTGTGGAATGTCCTGTCTTTTTTTGAAATGTCGTGTCTTTTCTTCGAATGTCATGTCTTTTTTTGGAATGTCGTGTCTTTTCCTGGAATGTGTGGACTGTCGTGTGTTTTCTTGGAATGTCATGTCTTTTCTTGGAATGTCATGTCTTTTTTTGGAATGTCATGTCTTTTGCTGGAATGTGTGGAATGTCTTGTCTTTTCTTGGAATGCCATGTCTTTTCTTGGAATGTCATGTCTTTTTTTGGAATGTCATGTCTTTTCCTGGAATGTGTGGAATGTCGTGTCTTTTCTTGGAATGTCATGTGGAATGTCATGTCTTTTCTTGGAATGTCATGTCTTTTCTTGGAATGTGTGGAATGTCATGTATTTTCCTGGAATGTCATGACTTTTTTTGGAATGTCATGTCTTTTCTTGAAATGTCATCTCTTTTCCTGGGATGTCATGTCTTTTCCTGGGATGTCATGTCTTTTCCTGGAATGTGTGGAATGTGTCTTTTCTTGGAATGTCATGTCTTTTCTTGGAATGTCATGTCTTTTTTTTTGGAATGTCATGTCTTTTCCTGGAATGTGTGGAATGTTATGTCTTTTCTTGGAATGTGTGGAATATCATGTCTCTTATTGGAATGTCATGTCTTTTCTTGTAATGTCATGTCTTTTTTTTAAATGTCATGTCTTTTCCTGGAATGTGTGGAATGTCGTGTCTTTTCTTGGAATGTCATGTCTTTTCTAGGAATGTCATGTCTTTTTTTTGGAATGTCATGTCTTTTCCTGGAATGTGTGGAATGTCGTGTCTTTTCTTGGAATGTCGTGTGGAATGTCATGTCTTTTCCTGGAATGTCATGTCTTTTCTTGGAATGTGTGGAATGTTGTGTCTTTTCTAGGAATGTCATGTCTTTTCCTGGAATGTGTGGAATGTCATGTCTTTTCCTGGAATGTGTGGAATGTCGTGTCTTTTCCTGGAATGTCATGTCTTTTTTTGGAATGTCATGGCTTTTCTTGGAATGTGTGGAATGTCGTGTCTTTTCTTGGAATGCCATGTCTTTTCTTGGAATGTCATGTCTTTTTTAGGAATGTCATGTCTTTTCCTGGAATGTGTGGAATGTCGTGTCTTTTCTTGGAATGTCATGTGGAATGTCATGTCTTTTCTTGGAATGTCATGTCTTTTCTTGGAATGTGTGGAATGTCATGTATTTTCCTGGAACGTCATGACTTTTTTTGGAATGTCATGTCTTTTCTTGGAATGTCATCTCTTTTCCTGGGATGTCATGTCTTTTCCTGGGATGTCATGTCTTTTCCTGGAATGTGTGGAATGTGTCTTTTCTTGGAATGTCATGTCTTTTCTTGGAATGTCATGTCTTTTTTTTTGGAATGTCATGTCTTTTCTTGGAATGTCATGTCTTTTCTTGGAATGTGTGGAATGTCATGTATTTTCCTGGAACGTCATGTCTTTTTTTGGAATGTCATGTCTTTTCTTGGAATGTCATGTCTTTTTTTGGAATGTCATGTCTTTTCCTGGAATGTGTGGAATGTCCTGTCTTTTTTTGAAATGTCGTATCTTTTCTTCGAATGTCATGTCTTTTTTTGGAATGTCGTGTCTTTTCCTGGAATGTGTGGACTGTTGTGTGTTTTCTTGGAATGTCATGTCTTTTCTTGGAATGTCATGTCTTTTTTTTGGAATGTCATGTCTTTTGCTGGAATGTGTGGAATGTCTTGTCTTTTCTTGGAATGCCATGTCTTTTCTTGGAATGTCATGTCTTTTTTTGGAATGTCATGTCTTTTCCTGGAATGTGTGGAATGTCGTGTCTTTTCTTGGAATGTCATGTGGAATGTCATGTCTTTTCTTGGAATGTCATGTCTTTTCTTGGAATGTGTGGAATGTCATGTATTTTCCTGGAATGTCATGACTTTTTTTGGAATGTCATGTCTTTTCTTGAAATGTCATCTCTTTTCCTGGGATATCATGTCTTTTCCTGGGATGTCATGTCTTTTCCTGGAATGAGTGGAATGTGTCTTTTCTTGGAATGTCATGTCTTTTTTTTTGGAATGTCATGTCTTTTCCTGGAATGTGTGGAATGCTATGTCTTTTCTTGGAATGTGTGGAATATCATGTCTCTTATTGGAATGTCATGTCTTTTCTTGGAATGTCATGTCTTTACTTGGAATGTCATGTCTTTTATTGGAATGTCATATCTTTTTTTGGAATGTCATGTCTTTTCCTGGAATGTGTGGAATGTCCTGTCTTTTTTTGAAATGTCGTGTCTTTTCTTCGAATGTCATGTCTTTTTTTGGAATGTCGTGTCTTTTCCTGGAATGTGTGGACTGTCGTGTCTTTTCTTGGAATGTCATGTCTTTTCTTGGAATGTCATGTCTTTTTTTTGGAATGTCATGTCTTGTCCTGGAATGTGTGGAATGTCTTGTCTTTTCTTGGAATGTTGTGTGGAATGTCATGTCTTTTCTTGGAATGTCATGTCTTTTCTTGGAATGTGTGGAATGTCATGTCTTTTCCTAGAATGTCATGACTTTTATTGGAATGTCATCACTTTTCTTGGAATGTCATGTCTTTTCCTGGAATGTCATGTCTTTTCCTGGAATGTGTTGAACGTCGTGTCTTTTCTTGGAATGTCGTGTCTTTTCTTTGAATGTCATGTCTTTTTTGTGGAATGTCATGTCTTTTCCTGGAATGTGTGGACTGTTGTGTCTTTTCTTGGAATGTCGTGTGGAATGTCGTGTCTTTTCTTGGAATGTCATGTCTTTTCTTGGAATGTGTGGAATGTCATGTCTTTTCCTGGAATGTCATGTCTTTTCTTGGAATCTGTGGAATGTCGTGTCTTTTCTTGGAATGTCATGTCTTTTCCTGGAATGTGTGGAATGTCGTGTCTTTTTTTGGAATGTCATGTCTTTTCCTGGAATGTGTGGAATGTCGTGTGGAATGTCATATATTTTCTTGGAATGTCATGTTTTTTTTGGAATTTCATGTCTTTTCATGGAATGTGTGGAATGTTGTGTCTTTTTTTGGAATGTCGTGTCTTTTCTTGGAATGTCGTTTCTTTTTCTGGAATGTGTGGAATGTGTCTTTTCTTGGAATGTCATGTCTTTTTTTTGGAATGTCATGTATTTTCCTGGAATGTGTGGAATGTTGTGTCTTTTCTTGGAATGTCGTGTCTTTTCCTGGAATGTCGTGTCTTTTCTTGGAATGTCATGTCTTTTCCTGAAATGTCATGACTTTTTTTGGAATGTCATGTCTTTTCTTGGAATTTCATGTCTTTTCCTGGAATGTCATGACTTTTTTTGGAATGTCATGTCTTTTCCTGGAATGTGTGGAATGCTGTGCCTTTTCTTGGAATGTCATGTCTTTTTTTTAAATGTCATGTCTTTTCCTGGAATGTGTGGAATGTTGTGTCTTTTCTTGGAATGTCGTGTGGAATGTCATGTCTTTTCTTGGAATGTCATGTCTTTTCTTGGAATGTGTGGAATGTCATGTCTTTTCTTGGAATGTCATGTCTTTTCCTGGAATGTGTGGAATGTTGTGTCTTTTCTTGGAATGTCGTGTGGATTGTTATGTCTTTTCTTGGAATGTCATGTCTTTTCTTGGAATGTCATGTCTTTTCCTGGAATGTGTGGAATGTTGTGTCTTTTCCTGTAATGTCGTCTCTTTTCCTGGAATGTCATGTCTTTTCTTGGAATGTCATGTCTTTTTTTTGGAATGTGTGGAATGTCATGTCTTTTCCTGGAATGTCATGTCTTTTTTTGGAATGTCATGTCTTTTCCTGGAATGTGTGGAATGGCGTGTCTTTTCTTGGAATGTCATGTCTTTTCTTGGAATGTCGTGTCTTTTCTTGGAATGTCATGTCTTGCAATGTCATGTCTTTTCTTGGAATGTTATGTCTTTTCTTGGAATGTGTGGAATGTCATGTCACTTATTGGAATGTCATTTCTTGGAATGTCATGTCTTTTCTTGGAATGTCATGTCTTTTTTTGGAATGTCATGTCTTTTCCTGGAACGTCATGTCTTTTACTGGAATGTCATGTCTTTTTTTGGAATGTCATGTCTTTTCTTGGAATGTCATGTCTTTTCCTGGAATGTGTGGAATGTCGTGTATTTTCTTGGAATGTCGTGTCTTTTCCTGGAATGTCGTGTCTTTTCTTGGAATGTCATGTCTTTTCCTGGAATGTCATGACTTTATTTGGAATGTCATGTCTTTTCTTGGAATTTCATGTCTTTTCCTGGAATGTCATGTCTTTTTTTGGAATCTCATGTCTTTTCCTGGAATGTGTGGAATGCTGTGTCTTTTCTTGGAATGTGATGTCTTTTTTTGGAATGTCATGTCTTTTCCTGGAATGTGTGGAATGTCGTGTCCTTTTCTTAGAATGTCGTGTGGAATGTCATGTCTTTTCTTGGAATGTCATGTCTTTTCTTGGAATGTGTGGAATGTCCTGTCTTTTTTTGAAATGTCGTGTCTTTTCTTCGAATGTCATGTCTTTTTTTGGAATGTCGTGTCTTTTCCTGGAATGTGTGGACTGTCGTGTCTTTTCTTGGAATGTCATGTCTTTTCTTGGAATGTCATGTCTTTTTTTTGGAATGTCATGTCTATGTCCTGGAATGTGTGGAATGTCATGTCCTTTTATTGGAATGGTCATATCTTTTTTTGGAATGGTCATGTCTTTTCCTGGAATGTGTGGAATGTCCTGTCTTTTTTTGAAATGTCGTGTCTTTTCTTCGAATGTCATGTCTTTTTTTGGAATGTCGTGTCTTTTCGCTGGAAGTGTGTGGACTGTCGTGTCTTTTCTTGGAATGTCATGTCTTTTCTTGGAATGTCATGTCCTTTTTTTTTTGGAATGTCATGTCTTGTCCTGGAATGTGTGGAATGTCTTGTCTTTTCTTGGAATGTTGTGTGGAATGTCATGTCTTTCTTGGAATGTCCATGTCTTTTCTTGGAATGTGTGGAATGTCATGTCTTTTCCTAGAATGTCAT
Source organism: Pleurodeles waltl (assembly GCF_031143425.1). Classification (NCBI taxonomy): domain Eukaryota; kingdom Metazoa; phylum Chordata; class Amphibia; order Caudata; family Salamandridae; genus Pleurodeles; species Pleurodeles waltl. The sequence continues at coordinate 405,689,519 of NC_090446.1, forward strand.
GACTTTTATTGGAATGTCATCACTTTTCCTGGAATGTCATGTCTTTTCCTGGAATGTCATGTCTTTTCCTGGAATGTGTTGAACGTCGTGGTCTTTTCTTGGAATGTCGTGTCTTTTCTTTGAATGTCATGTCTTTTTGTGGAATGTCATGTCTTTTCCTGGAATGTGTGGACTGTTGTGTCTTTTCCTTGGAATGTCGTGTGGAATGTCGTGTCTTTTCTTGGAATGTCATGTCTTTTCTTGGAATGTGTGGAATGTCATGTCTTTTCCTGGAATGTCATGTCTTTTTCTTGGAATCCTGTGGAACGTGTCGTGTCTTTTCTTGGAATGTCATGTCTTTTCCTGGAATGTGGTGAGAATGGGTACTGTTCTTTTTTCTTGGAATGTCATGTTTTT